>NC_086354.1:23413706-23638706 GCF_036324505.1 Eleginops maclovinus
GACAGATTGTACAGAAAAAGGAAAAAACCTCTGAGGGCACAAGTCACACTTTGAGTCATTCCTTCAGCATGTGTGCAGCAGCTACTGTATCACATGTAATGCCTCTCTGTATCAACTCTGCAGTCCTACTGAGAATCGGAAGTGACATGAATGAACAGTGCTTGAAAGGTAACGGGCTCATCCGCCCCAGTTTTTGAATCTGTGCCACTGTACATCCGTCTGTACTATCCTGTAGCCACACCCGGTTGATACAGAAGGCCAGTGCACCAGAACTATGACCTTCAAATACTCAAATATTCTTACTTTTTTTGCAAACAATGCTATTTTCAGGTTCATGTTAGTATTTTTTTTGCCTCTATTGTTTAAAATCACCCCGAGCCCAGTCTGCTCTGATTGGTTAGCTGCTCGTTAGCCACTTAGAGATGTCCCGCCCCTTAGACATACGATGTAATGGAGAGCTCGGGATTTTAGTCTTTGCAAACCATTTACATGCACTTATAAAACACTACAGGAAAGGGAAATCACCAACAAGCATTTTTGGTGTCTTTCATTCAAATGTACCCAACTTTTATTCTTTTAATACAGCATTTAGAAAATCAACCTTTTTATTTTTAGGTTAACAATGTTTTGAGGTGTGACTCAATGGTGTGAGGTCATCGCTGTAGCTGTGTGGTAAGGGAGGAACCTAATTGTATCTGAGGTTGATTTTACTAACCATAATCTGATCATGTAAACAAATAAAAACAAATCAAATAAAAAGTCGGGAAACATCAGATCTGAAATACATTGGAGCGTACATGCATGCACATATTATCTGCCATGCAAGAATGAGTATGTGTATGTACAGTATATATATATATGTGCAGGAGTGTGGGGGGGGGGGGGAGGATGGCTGCAGGACGGTGAGTAGGGCTGACAGCACCAGCAGAGCAGCCTGGGGTGTTCTATACATGAATTAGCTCCTCGCAAGTCTGCACAGGAACACCAGTTCGCACTATTTGAGTCAGGGCAACCCCCGAGGTGACAAGTTGATTTGTTTCACACAATCCAAATGACCTGGTTTCTATACTGCCGAGCACTGCTGGAGTTTTTTTTTTTTTTGACAAGGGGATGGTAAAGATGCATGATTTAGATGCCTTCAATTGCATAACTGTCTGTCTGGGGTACAGGTAACTATTGCCGAATATTCTCAAGATGTATTCAATGGCCGTTCAAATACAAGAATGAACGAACACATTGTCAACATGTCTGTGCAGCAAAGTAGACAATCTGCTGTTCAGAAAGGAATCGGATGTGACTAAGTTGGGAAACTATTCTCCAGCCCGTTGCAGGGTGAATAAGGGAGTTCACTAGAGGTCAAGTGCCTGATCAGACCACCAATGAACGGGGGGGGGGGGGGGGGGGGGGGGGGGGACTGTAGACCTGGCTGAGCCAAACCTCATGCATGTCAGAGAGGCAGTGGCATGTCAGCTCCCGCACTGGGTTCTTTTTTTGTTTTGTTTTTCACAGCAACACCTCATCTACAGTTTCTCCGAGACAAGCAGGCACAGGCCCCGCATTACACCATCGCTAATAACTGAAGCTGGCACCGGGCCATGGGAAAAATAAATCTGTAACACTTTATTGTGGCTGTATTCCAGCCAGCCAGCATGAAGTAATCATTGCAATTCTCATAAAGGGCATATCTGGTCTGGTCTGGTTTAGGCTGCACACATCTATCAGGCTGGGATTTACCCGACAGCATAGTTTGAGAAACCCTTTATATCTTTAAGGCTTTTGCGGGAGAAACACAGAGAGATTAGCCTTGGCATTTATAAAAAAGGATGATAAAAAACGCCACCAACAAAGACACAAATATTAAGGAAAATCTAAGAAAGATTTAAAATTCCTGCCTGTTTCTTGGACAGGACATCGTTGCGACACACAGTGTGTTTTTCCAATGACTTCGACCATTAGAAGTACATTTATATAAACCCTTTTCTCAAAGCAGGTGCATTTTTCCATTCACACTCCAGTCTGAACTCCAAAATATCTGTCATGTATTAATGCAAATGAGTTGTATTTAATCTGGGAGCGTACAGCTGGGAAAATGTGCCGATATCCCATTAAAGTCCCGCTGGGTGCCGTCACACTGCTGCTCCATTATTCACCGTCTACAAAGTGGCTCAGAATGACATCATCACCACCGTCTGTTTCACAATCATATCAGAAATGTGTGATCTTTTTCACAGCAGACTGTGTGACGTTTGCTTTCACACTGGATTCTCCCTGTTTTAATGTCCAGTCATTAGCTGCGTCTCTCTGTGACTGACTGATGTGGAGCAAGATGTTGACCTAAAACTTGTCAGTCATTATGACGAGCTGTCAAGTCCCCCGAGGCTGAGATGAGCCCTCTGCAGGCGGCTTCAGGTGCAAGTAATTTCATAGCCTTCCATAGATTTTAGCATTGCAAAATGTTGAGATTTGATTGATAAATGACATCTGACCGCTCACCCTCACCCTTTTTATATAATTTTGTTTCTACAGGGTGAGTGGGGGTAAGATTACAATACATTCAAGATCTCATGACACCAATAATTGAATTTACACGCTCTGAGATCATCGGTGGCGGGCTTACTAGTTGCACCCCGGCTCGGAACACAACATGCCGAAGCTGCGTTTAGTTTTTATGCACGTCAAAAATGGAATAAACTCCCAGAAATCGTAAGGCCTTCCCCAACCCGGATTGCTTTTAAGTAAAGGCTGAAAACCTTTCTGTTTAGAGCTGCGTACCAAGATGTCATTCAGCTTCCATACCCCTCTTTAAACACCTATTGTAGATTTATGATGTTGGTTTAATGAATCTGTTACTCCTCTGTGTTTCATTTTGATTTAATTATTATTATTATTATTAGTGTTTTGGTTCTGTCTTCTGATCGTGTTTTAATGATGATGTAAAGCACTTTGAACTGCCTCTGTGTCTGAAATGTGCTATATAAATAAACTGACCTTAACACAATGAGATGAAACATTTTAAAAGTATATATGAAGAAGATTCTAAATATATAAAAGAACAACAGAGTAAATGAAATGCCATTCATTTATCATCCCCACCCACCCTAACCTTAACAACTACCATCACAACATCATGGAAACAGACAGAAATCAATCCTAATTTAATACATTTCTGCGAGAAATGTAGTTTTTAAAGACAGTTTGCAACCTAAAAAATGCTGTAATTAATCTTCTAACTGGCTTACTTTTTCACCAGGACTCGCCGAATTTGAACTGTAAGATGATTGAAATCCTTTCTGTCACAAATCTTGGCATGACATCAAGCAACCAATGGTGGACGTTGGGCAACGCCGCATGAGTGAGTCATCGGTATGAGAATCTTCGTGCTTTTTCAGTACAATATGCCTTGTTTGTTTGCCCTGATTGCTGCATTCACAAGCCTGTCAGCAATGCTTTCAACCACAGGTGTCTGGATGTGCATGACGTACCTCTGCACCGGGTTGGCCAACAGTTTCGCTGCTCATGAGAACAGTACCTTACTACAGGTTGGCTCCACCCAGGCTTAGCGACGGCTTAAGCTGCTCTTGCTTCAGCAACTGTAAGGATATACTTGTACCACATCATTATCGCATGTGGATAAACTGATACTGTTTTATACTGGTACTATTACCACTTAAGTTTCCCCAAATCTCCTCTACGATGACTTCATTGACGTGTCTAGACGGATGTTCAAATAAGAAGCAGGATTCTTGGAAGCTGTTATGAGTTCTGAAAAGCTTCTCCCACCTCAATACTGATTCTAAGAACATGTTTAGAACAAAACAAGGGACATACAGCCACACCTTTTCAAGGTAACAGGACAAAAACAAGGTGCTTCGGAGAAAGATATGACTAGTGACATACAGGATAGTGTGATCTTGTTTCCAAAAGAACAAGACTCTTCAGAATGATGTGGAAATACCTTCTCACCAATTAGTGGAACCAACTGCATTGGTTGTTAAACAATGCATCTTTTGGCATAAAGAAGTTGGTTTTTCATCAATGCTATCAGCAGGAATAAGGTGGATTGCCATACCACTTTTAACATGGTCCCAAGGGTGTGAATCGTACAGATTTGACTCACCCCCGAACCTTTCCTCAAAATGTTTTCCCAACATGTTCGCCGTTCAAAGCTCGTGTCTCAATCTGTCAGTCTTTTGTCTGCTTCCTGTCTCTGTGTCTTCCCTCCTGCCTGATTACTGATTCTGTTCACCTTGGGTTGTTCCTGTCCTCCCCAGCTTGTCCTCTGATTAGCTCTGCATGAATTTAGGTTTTTCTGAGTTTAATAAGTTCTAGTCTGTATGTTTTTTGATCGAAGGAACTTTAAATAAAGCTCATTGTTGGTTTGAACAATCATCTGTCTGCACTTTGGTCCAAACTGCGCAGCTCAACCCTTGACCGCTTGTGTTTTTACTGAAGTTATTTTCTTTTGTTCGGTCATGGTTCTCAGAGGATGAACCGTAACGACTTTGGTGATCCCCTGATCTTTTTTTATTTGTGTAGAGCCGCAATGAAACTGGCATTTGGTTTTGAACAAAATATCTAACCAAGAGTAGGAGGAATTGTCCCTTCAGTGATCCCCTCGCTTTTTATCCATTGCAACCAGTAGGTTAAAATACTGTTGATGATGCTAAACGTTGGCAGTAAATAATGCTTGGAGCCCAACAGCAATAAACACATTATGCATTGACATAAAAAAAGACGATTCAGAATCTGGCTTTCCTTTAATTCAGAGTGAATGAATGGAGTACCTATACCTGACTCAACCATCCATCTGTCTTTTGGTGTTGAGTAGGAGGTGCACATTGAGTTTTTGGTGATGTACAGCTGCCTGTTGTGGCTGGAAATGTTACTGTGGGCAGTGAGAGTGATCTAAAACAGTAAATTGGTGGCTGGACGTCCAAACAATGAGTGGAAAGTCCCTCTCTGGTTAGCCTCGTCATGACCCATGCACTGAAACTTGTGAGCATGTGTCAAAAGAAGACCTTGCCTTGTTTTAAGAGACTGAATTAGACCCACGCCATTCCCGATGTTCACATGCCCGAACAGAATGACCTTTAGAGATCTGAGGAGAGGCAGCAAAAACATGTTTGCATTTCTAACTTGGTCCCTAAACCTTGCAGATATCTTTTTCCGTACGTGCTTTTTCTTGAGCCCTCTCACATATTATTATTGAATGGGGGACCTTGTGTCATTAATCATTAATTGTCAACACAATGGATTGATTTCTATAAAGTTGTGAAGATTTTGCTTTACATTTTTCACATTGAAGGGGTGGAAAATGATCATCCTAAACACATTTAGTTATAGATCACATACATGGCAATTTGTTCTCCACTGTTTCTTTATATTCCTTGTTGTCTTGCATGTCTTTAGCCTGTGTGTGTGTGTGTGTGTGTGTGTGTGTGTGTGTGTGTGTGTGTGTGTGTGTGTGTGTGTGTGTGTGTGTGTGTGTGTGTGTGTTATCCATGTTTCTGATTCATAATTGGTCCATGCTGGCAGAGGCACCTGTAAGAGATCCATCTCCTCCACAGGCGGAGGGGCCAAACGCCGCAGTATCTCCCACACAGATGGACCTCACAGCGAGCGGCCCGTCCATGCAAGCCCCGCCCCCCCCACCCCCAACCCTCCGCCTCCTCACCAACGGATGGTGTATCACAGTGGGAACGTCGTTTCAAATCAATCCCAATAAAGGCCTGGCCTGCCTCGGCGCTGACATTCAGACGTTGGGTGAGAGACGCGTGGAGTTTTTTTCTTTTGTGTGTTTTGTGCTTTGGGACGCAGGAATGAGCTTCCTGTGCCAATAACTCTTCTTTCAATGTAGGAGGTTGAGACTGCGCGTGTAATTTTATGTCTGCCAGCGGCAGAAATGAAAGTTAGATGACTCCTAATCCATTTACAAAGAATATAGTGTATTTTAAGGATGTATGATCTGTTGAGCTGTGTTTAAGTTATTTAAACAATCAATGTAAACTTGGCAGCGATCCATAATTCCTTGATCTGAAGTACATGAATGACATCAACCAAAGAGACTTACATACACATTAAGACTGGAGCAATATGGGGTTAAATATCTCTTCCAAGCATTCATTTATTGGCTATTCATTTGACTGCTGAGGATCCAGGTGCCAGTGCAAACCAAACCCCCAGGAAGTGCTCCGAACTTTGAGAAGATATCCGTAGTGGTCAAACAGCGGATACTACAACTTCCGTATCAGTCTGTGACGTCACCCGGCCGGGAAATACTTTTTCCCATTGACTTACATTGGGAAAGAGACGTCTATAAATCGGTGGATTTCATTTTTTTTTTAAAATAAACTACCCAGCATGAACCTTGTTATAGCCCTTATTAAGAACATTAGGTCCTTAAAGTTGTAAAATGCACTTAAAGCTGAATCCAGATGTATTTCTCTCTCCATTCATTCTGCTGAGCTGAGAGCAGGGCTTAAGGGAAACTCAACTGCGCATGCTCTATGCTCTCGACAGCCAGGCATGATTAGAATCGGAGGATGAAACCCTCCTTATTGTCACATACATGCACACAGCAGAGCACACACAGTGAAATTGGTCCTCTGCATTTAACCCATCCTAGTACTAGGAGCAGTGGGCAGCTACCGTGCAGCGCCCGGGGAGCAATGGGGAGGGGGGATTGGAGATGTCCGGTGCCTTGCTCAAGGGCACGCTCTCTGCATTTGACCCATCCTAGTGTTAGGAGCAGTGGGCTGCCATTATGTACGGCGCCCGGGGAGCAGTGTAGGTAACGGTGCCTTGCTCAGGGACACCACGGTAACAACTTGGTCTTTCGGGGACTTGAACTGGTGACCTTCCAGTTCCCAGGTCAAGCCCCTATGGACTTTGCCACCACGGGTAATTTGTGAGGTTTTGCTCTCAAGAATCTCAGGCAATTTTGTGTTCTAATGAGCAGCTCTCATAGGAATGAAGAGGCCCCGCCTCCGACGCTGCATCCAGTTCTGATTTTACATCCATGATGCTAACTCTTGAGATGAAGAGATCGAGGTTTAGGTTGGTCATTACATACAAACTGACTGGTGTAGTATTGAGAGAGGAAGCCTAATAATAAAGGTCCCTTTTATGCTTTTTGAGGTGTTCCCTTTCCTGTGCATGTAAAAGGTTTTGGTGCATGTAAATGGTCTGCAAAGGCTCATAACGTTTGATCAGAATATTCTGGCAATGCTGTTTTGTAGGTCTATTTGACCCAAGGAAGAACAGTTTTACATGTGAAGTTGTTTGGGTCAGCAGGGCCAGCAATCAGCCAGTTCTGAACAGGTTTTGAACAGTTATAATAATTGCATAAAAATGATGATAAAGCTGAGGCCAAATTCATGTTGTGAAGTTATCTAATTGCTCACTATGTAATTCTAACTCCTACGTCCCTCCAAAGAGAATAAAACAAGCGCCTTATCTTCTTTTCGAGGCCTGATTGCAATCAATAAACACTTTTTTGTAAACCACCACAATTGGCGAGAGAAACGGTCACATCATCAGCAAATGTTACAATCCTGAATTTTGTATCTACTCTATGATTCTGTTGATAAACTCTTGGGATTGTTAAACATTTATCCACCCATATGCTGACAGACCAAGCCACTAAATAGGAGCTTATTTACCCAACTCTTTCTCGAGCGAACGGTTCAAGATGTGGAGAACGTAATTGTGAACTGTTTACGGACGGAAACCGCAGATAAAAACTGTATGATAATGTTTATTATTTTATTGGCTTTCATGCAACTCCCTGATTGCGTACATTTTAATCATGGGTGGCCTCGGTGGACTTCAAATCCCAGCTCTGACGTTATCACTACTGCCATCTGAAGGTCCAGTTTACACCGAAAGGATAACTCAGTGACTTTCTACTCAACTCTTTTTCAGTTAAAGCTCCTCTGAAGTGTTAAGTTGACACACAATCTTCCTTCTAAACCCTCTTCCAAACTTTTGACAGCATAAAAACAACACAAAACACTCTAAACCCTAACCCTGTCACTTATTGCGCAATGTGTAGATTTAGTAGACATTGACAAGCAAATAAAACCCTTTTTTTCTGATACTATCACACAAAACCCTCCCTCACATTATCAATTTTCTGCAGCAGCTCTGCAGGGTAACTACAGTAGAGATATGCACAATATAATGAGGTAAAGATTGGACAGTTGGAGCCACAGAGCGCTCGTTTGGTTGGAAATCTCCTTAAGTATAACAACAAGCTGGTTTAACAAATGGTTTTCTGGCACACGGTCAAATTAAATATTTGGGAGAAGGCTGGGATGGAAACTTATCTGGTGAACTTCTGTGGAACCAAAAACACAACAAAGATTTTACACGTTTCAACAAGCCAGAAGCTGCAAAAACCAAACCAAAACAAACATTAAGATTTCAGCAGTGAGGGTTTTGGTTTCTTTTTCCTCCGGGCCATTTTTGCAAAAAGCTGATTGATTATTCTGCAGCGCTTCAACTTCCAGGAGAGGTAACCGCTACTGTGTCACAGAGGCAATTGGATCATATCAGAACACACACCTGTAAGAAGAATGGGGGGGGGGGCATATTAAAGATACATGTGGTTGAATAAAGGACTTGTCTCCTGTCAGCGTGGTGCACTGCTAAACACTGAGCAACTGCTTTTCGTGCTGTCCGAGTTCAAGCTCAAGACTCGTTTCCAGAGTAAAACTCAAGAGGATTGTGTGTGTGTGTGTGTGTGTGTGTGTGTGTGTGTGTGTGTGTGTGTGTGTGTGTGTGTGTGTGTGTGTGTGTGTGTGTGTGTGTGTGTGTGTGTGTGTGTGTGTGTGTGTGTGTGTGTGTGTGTTGCAACCTTTGGTCTAGTTTTAAAGATCCAGGGGGGAAAAAAAAGACTCGTAATGTCCTCGCAAGAAAGTTGGACGGCCAAAGAAAGAGCATCTAACAAAGAGAGCGTTACGTAACTTTGTCCTCAAGTAGCTTTGCCAGAAACTGGTCTTGGCTTGCCTCTTTACTACGACGACAGGGAATTTTCTCATGGAACAGATTAAACGGCACTCGAGCGGGTGACCAACCAGATGCGTGATGGGTCCCAGGCTCTTTCCATCCCCCATAAACTGTAGTAAAACACCTCAGTGCGCTTTGAATATATACTGCCTGAGGACAGCGTGCCACAGTCAGGAGAAACACTGTGTCTGTACTTACTAACGGTACGGAATACAGAAAGGTCTCATAAGGTCTCTGTTCCATTTAGCTCACATTTAAAGCCTGTTTGGCCCCCGTTTTAAGCTCATAAGCTATTGGACTCGTGCCATTTTGGGTGCTTACGTGGTGAATTACAGTGCGAACCAGTGCTAACCCTTTTATTTGATTCTGATTGTAACCCTAGTGTCCGAAGCGGCTGTGCAAGTTCTTCTGCTGTCTTAGTGGGAGATGTGTTTCTCTCTGACAAAGTTTCCAAGAAAAACCAACCACAGGCCATCTAATTGTGGATGTGAAAGCAACCAGATGATGAATAATTGCTTAACAAAACATCCTGAACATCTGAAGGACAGGAAGTTGTAAAACATCCATTGGAAGTGAAATAAAAAGTGGAATTCCTTTCGATTTCTGAAAAAACGATTCTAGTTCCTTTTATATTCTTGTAAAGCTAATTGTCCATAGGCTTATAATAAACTTTACTGCATTTCTAAAGAGTAGGCAAGCTGGACTAGGCAATGGTGGTTATATTGGGGAAATCTGTAAATTAGAGCACCCTTTTTACCCAAAATTCAGAAGCCCTGTGATTCAGACAAGATGACAACTTTGCAAATCAACTCTAAAATCTCACTGTAATTCAGGGGACAGTCTTACATTTGGTTTGACTCTTATCCCTTGAGAAAATACATGAAGCCCAAGAGGTAGAACATGTCACACAAGTCCTCACCTTGAATGATTAATTCCCGAGAAGTGTTTCACAAAGAAGGTTTAGAAAAGCGAGGCTTATTGTCAAACGCCCGAGCCGGATGACTAAGTAACCGATTTAGCCGTTCCATAAAGCCGGTTTAGAGCTAATGTGATCCGTCTATGTCATAGCCAATGCTCATTCAGGATTCAAAGTGAAGTCTCAAGACCTCAAGCACAGAAAGCGACAATTTTCTATACTGGAAACCAAGGTGTGATCCTCATAAACCATGATAAAGTATAAAGGGACAAACCATTTTCATATTTGAAGAAATAGAGAACCTTGCGTTACATCAAACCTGACTTTAGTCCACCTTCACACTCCTTATCTCTAGCCGAAGGCACATGTCTAATATTGCGTCATTTTTTAGATAATCGCCAAAATTGCAAAACCGTAATCAACAGCGAAATTGCATTTTCTGATAATATCACCCTCGCTTTTACAAAAAAACATAAATTAAAGGCCCAGATGCTTTAAAAAAAAAAAAAAAATACCATTTTGCTTTTTGAAGATGCTCATTTGGACTCCTGTGTGTCTATCTGATGAATACAAGTCCAGTGATCTCACTTTTAGCTCTGTTTTGGTCCCCACCGGCACTTCAAATGTTCCACTTTCTCTAACAGTTGCATGATCCGTGTGTGCAGCTTTTTAAAAAATGCTGTAAAAAGCTAATTGTTTAGTATCTTGGGGGTACAAATGATTCATCCGAGACGACAAATCATGTGTACAAATTACTAAACTGAGATAATGTGTATACAGAACACACAGAGTAGTAATTTGGGGAAAGGATTTGTAATTTGAGGGCTCGAATGAGTAATTTGAGGGATAGGATGCTGTTTTTATGCACCAACAAGGATGGTAAGACTTTCCATCTAACATCTAAACCGCCTAATTTAGTCTTATGGAAAAGTTTACAGCATGTTGACGAAGGTTAAGCGTTTACCTTGAACCTTCACTCTCGATCGGGTCCTCCAATCAAGTGTGTGTCGTTCTCCTCCACGAACAACTGAGCTCTCCCATTTACTGCCTAATTGGGCTCTCAAGGATAATGGCCCATTTGTTTGTTTGTTTGTCTGTTTGTGTGAGGATGTAAGAGGCGTGTTTCAGTCGACACATGTGTCTACGTCGCGGTGTTTTTGCATGACCGGCTGTGAGGGGTTTTTGAAATGGCCTTTTTTATCCTCAATGTTAATGTCAAGTGAGGGAAGTGGAGGCATGGCAGGTGTGATAACAGCTTGATGCTCGTGTCATTAGCCCGCCACCGGTGTCTCTCCGTCCTGTGCCGACCCGGCCTGGCAGAGTCCGTACACCACATGCCACACACACACACACACACACACACACACACACACACACACACACACACACACGAGTGCTCTCTGCTAAACTGATTATGAACAAACCTGAGGCCACTTGCTTCTCAATACGTGTTATTTTCCCAGGCATAGACCAAGCTGCCTGCGAAGATATTTGTAATTTCAACTTGCTTTGCTTAGTTTGCAGATTTGATATCTTTTATGCACCAAAACAACCGTCACAATCCTCATCTAGGCCGCAAATATTCAACTGTGCAACAATTATTATTCACTCTTAAGGATTACTACTGTATTACACTCTACACATTCATCTGTTTCTCATCAATAATACCATTTTAACACTGAAACACCATGCTATATATACATATATTCACACTGAATAAGCAAGGCAAGTTTAATTATACGCCACTTTTCAACACAAGGCAATTCAAAGTGCTTTAAAAAAATGAAAGCATTAAGAAACACATAATAAATGGCATTTAAAAACAGTAATCAAAGAGCAAAATAAACATAAAACAAGCTAATATGTAAAAATAAATGAATAAAAGTTACAGTGCAGAGTAAGATATGAATAGTTTAATTAAAAGTGACCTTTATTGTTGACGTCAAGTTAAATTATATTGCACATTTTAACACAATTTGCAATTAGAAAGTGCTTTATTAAAACATATGTTTTGTATATAGTTGATATTATACAGTAATGCATATCATTTTAGTACAATTTGCATATTTTTAATTGACTTCTTATGATAATATACATACTTTTAATTCATTTTTGTATTTTATTGAATTATTCTAAATGGTGAAATTGTCAAGAAACCTTATTTATCTGCTTGAATGAACAACATACTGAGATTCTGGTTCAGTAAAGGTTAAAAAAAGACAAATGCCTCATCCCACAGATGTTTGAAGAAAGCGAAAAGTGAGAAGAAGCTCAGTAGGTGTTGAAGTGTGTCATCTCGAGCGTTTGACACTCCTGCACGTGCAAGAGTCAACACGAGCGTCGAAGGCACGGAAACGGGACGAAGTGACAGACTGCCCCGGTAAGCCCTTGGCACTGTCATCACGCTGCATTGTGGGTAACGCCGCATGGCTTGACAACAGGAGTCGGAAAATGAATTTTTCCACTGTTGGTGCGGAGTGCCTTCAGGGTGATTAAACACGGTAAATGTTACTCAATAACTTAATTAGCACTTATTGATGCTGATTAATGTGCATTTAAGGCGCCATAAATGTTTAATTCTCGTTACATGCAGCAAATGGAAACCCCTCGGTGGTTTTACCTTGAGCTAATTTATGTGCATGTGTAATTAAGGAGTGCTACTGAGCAGTCGGTGGTCTTGGCTTCGTCTTTGTGAACTCGTGTAGATGTAGAGACAGAATGTTATTAGCAAAAATCTCAGTTCTCCTCTTCAGCACATCCAACACTACGAGGTTCCTCATAACGTGTCTTAAAGATTAGTAGGTCTGTAACTATACATTATAATTTAAACTTCATAGTAATATTATTATCCTTTTTACAGAGAGAAGGTTTTCTGAGTCTGCACCTTTTAACAGGTCTACTCCACTTCTGAGCTGAGGTGCATGGTGTACTTTTACTCCACTACATGTATTAATCCCTTTAGTTGCTAGGCAGATTAGGATGAACGATGGTAAATATAATCTCCCTTAAATCAGACTGTAGTTCACCTGCAGTAAATCCAGCAGCTACCCTGCAGTATACAAAGCCATTCAAACTAGCTGCACCTTTACCAGCTCTGAGAACACTTTACTGATCAATCATTATAAAACATATCAGAGATATTATTCTGAAATGGACCAATCAGACAATGACTACTTTTACTGTCGCTACTTTAAGTACATTTAGATGAGAGTACTTTCTACTTTCACTGGAGGAACATTTAGAATACTTTTACTGTGACAGAGTATTCCTACACTCTGGTACTTCTACTTTACTCAAGTACAAGATCTGAGTACTTCTACTTTACTCAAGTACAAGACCTGAGTACTTCTACTTTACTCAAGTACAAGACCTGAGTACTTCTACTTTACTCAAGTACAAGACCTGAGTACTTCTACTTTACTCTAGTACAAGGCCTGAGTACTTCTACTTTGACTCAAGTACAAGACCTGAGTACTTCTACTTTTACTCAAGTACAAGATCTGAGTACTTCTACTTTGACTCAAGTACAAGACCTGAGTACTTCTACTTTTACTCAAGTACAAGATCTGAGTACTTCTACTTTACTCAAGTACAAGATCTGAGTACTTCTACTTTACTCAAGTACAAGATCTGAGTACTTCTACTTTACTCAAGTACAAGATCTGAGTACTTCTACTTTTACTCAAGTACAAGATCTGAGTACTTCTACTTTACTCAAGTACAAGATCTGAGTACTTCTACTTTTACTCAATAATAAGATCTGAGTACTATTACTTTTACTAAAGTACAAGATCTGAGTACTTCTACTTTACTCAAGTACAAGATCTGAGTACTTCTACTTTTACTCAAGTACAAGATCTGAGTACTTCTACTTTACTCAAGTACAAGATCTGAGTACTTCTACTTTACTCAAGTACAAGATCTGAGTACTTCTACTTTTACTCAAGTACAATATCTGAGTACTTCTACTTTTACTCAAGAACAAGATCTGAGTACTTCTACTTTACTCAAGTACAATATCTGAGTACTTCTACTTTACTCAAGTACAAGATCTGAGTACTTCTACTTTACTCAAGAACAAGATCTGAGTACTTCTACTTTTACTCAAGTACAAGATCTGAGTACTTCTACTTTTACTCAAGATCTGAGTACTTCTACTTTACTCAAGTACAAGACCTGAGTACTTCTACTTTACTCAAGTACAAGATCTGAGTACTTCTACTTTACTCAAGTACAAGAGCTGAGTACTTCTACTTTTACTCAAGAACAAGATCTGAGTACTTCTACTTTACTCAAGAACAAGATCTGAGTACTTCTACTTTACTCAAGTACAAGAGCTGAGTACTTCTACTTTACTCAAGTACAAGATCTGAGTACTTCTACTTTACTCAAGTACAAGATCTGAGTACTTCTGCACACAGCACAATTATTCCGTACAGTGAATGAACACTGCATACATTTTGTTATGGATTGTGGGGAAGATTAATGTAAAATCTCAATCAAAGTTTACACAACACCCCTATAATATCTTCAGTGATGTTTTCACCTGTCTGCAGTGATGCATACAGGTACTCCAGGGTGTGGTTACCGAGTACAATGCGACTGAACACACCTCTGCTGCACCCATACACCTTCAGAGAGGTTAGTGTGGTGACAGGTGAAGCAGACATGACACTTGTTCCCAGGCAGCTTGGTATTTAGTGACATTTTAACGGTCGTTAGTTGACTATCAAGAGTATGAATATTGCAACCATTTAGCTAATGCATGCTAGGACATATTTCAACCGTCATGACTAATGTTGTATGTGTGTTGTGAAGCAGGCATTTCAATCAGTGTAGTTTTAATGAAACCAGGAGTAGCATTAGATTGTCTTCGCTCATTTGCACACACATACAGCTGCTCAAAATCCAAGTTGTGACATTTTTTTTAACACCTCAAGAAAGGATAGGAGTTTGACTCAACTTCAGGAGAGAAACAAACACAAGCAAAACAAATAAGCTAACAAATGCAACAACACACTGAATTAATGCTCTTTTCAAACTGTTCGAAGGATACACTGCATTACATTTATCCAAAGCGACTTACAACAAGTGCAATAAACCATAACGATTCAAACTAAGGACAACAACAACAGTGCTGACATGTTTACTTCAAACAAGCATTATCTAAGTGCTGTTGCATAAGTAAAACTCTTAAGTGCGTTTTTTCTTTTCTAACCCTTTTGATAAAATGTCACATATGTGTACGACAAGATATACAAGATGAAAAGGAGGAGCCCTGGTCATTCGTTATAATGTTTCAAAGTAAAGTCAAAAAGTATTTAATAATACATTTGTGTCACGGATGGGGGAAAGGACCCAGGCGCAGATCCGACAGGAGGCAGGGGTACAAAAGTGTAACAAAAGGCGAGCTTTTATTCATAGAAAAGCTGATTACAAAAATGCAAAACTAGGAACGCAGAAAAAGGTACAACACAGGAAAAGCATCAAATGAAAACTCGGACAAACCGGTGACAAAGGGAGGGCTGAAAAGGGCAATCCAAGACATCACAGGGAACAGGCAAACAACAACAACAAGGTGACCAAGAACACAAAGGGAAGACAAGACAAGACACAGCTGGGAAGGGGAGGTGAAACACAGGGGCAACAGGTGAGCACGATCAGACAATCAGACAGAAGGTAAACTAGACAAGACAGGAAGTAAACTAGACAAGACAGGAAGTGACAAAACAAGATACATTTCAAAATAAAACAGTAAACTATAAACACAAAAACTGAGATCCTAACAATTGGGGAGTTATATTTAAAGACAATGCTTAAAAATGATAGTAGAGAGTGTTATAAACTGAAAAGTACTCAAATCCTGAACATTGGAACCGATACCTTGTTATATTTTGAGGGAAATCTATTGTTTTTGCAGGTTAAAGAAGAGTTTATGGGAGTATATGAGTCCTGAGCGTGCACATGGACATGTGTCTGAATCAGATTGGAAGGTCTGTACCATCATGTGAGTAAGGGGAAGTTTTCCAGGCCCTATACTGAACTAAGTGTTCTGTTCGAGGGCACTTTACTGGTTTAATTTGAGTGCAATATTGCTTTTGTTTATCGTCCCATTCACATTTTCCCAGCATGCAGCGAGGGGATAAAGGTTCATCAGGTTCACTGTACTGTCCTGCAGCAGCTGTAACACAGCAGAGCCTGTTTATCGGACTCTGGGGGTCGCCTGCAGCCACACTGGTCGCCCCGGTACTAAACTGGCCACACACAGACACAAAAGCACACACACATGCACACACACACAACGACCTACACACAGGCCTGTGATCACAGTGCTCATTGTCAGTGAGAGCCAGGGTGGCACAAACAAACACAAATGGTTACCATTCTTGTGCGAGACACACACACAAAATGCTCCCACGTGCAATTCAACCCGACATACCAGCCCACATACTGGAAAACACACACTCACACACACAATCCCCAGAGCCCGATATAGAGTCCATTACTTTGGAATGCCACACTGCTTTCCTCCAAACACGACATGTACTCAGACTCGGTCGGGCCCGACTGCCGTGAGTCACACAGGGCTCCAACAAACCGACATGATTGCCTAGTTACCCGAGAGGCTGCAGCGACTACATGTTTAAGGACGGAGTGACTCACAAACGCCCAAGATTACCCTGACATTAAAACCCACAGCCTGTGTAAACACGGCTCTATTATTCCTGCTGAGCTCTCTCATTCACTGTTTGCAGTGGTGTGATTCATACAGTCGCAACACGTGACCAGGAGAGTGCCGCTCCTCCGAACTGGAGAGCATGCGTTCACACTGAGGGGGTTTCCCCTAATGGACGGTCAGGGTTGTCGTTCTGCAAAAAAGTCTTCCTATAATTTCTGCTGAGATGATCGGTTATGAGCTCGAGGAAAATGAGACCGTATGAGATGATAGAATTGCACTTCTGAGTTGCTTTAGAAACTTTAGAAGGATGCAAGATATGCATGTGTTTCATCATGAAAAATAACTTAAAGGTCCCCTATTGTGCAAAAATGCACTTTCTGCTGTCTTTTATACATACATGTGTGTCCCTGGTGTGCAAGGAGACTCACAAAGTGTCAGAAAGTACAACCCTCTCTCTTTTCCTCCTTACCCACATCTCTAAAAACGGGGGTACAAACGAGTTGATCCAGATTTGCTGTCGATATGATGTCATATCAGAAATGTGGGCTGGCTTTACATTGAACTCCAGGCAACTCCTGTTCAAATATAACACAACAGGATACCTTAAAAGAAAAGACTCATTTTTATTCATAAAAAGCTGCAATAGCACTCGCGTAGAAGAGTCCTTTGTCGCAGCATTTAAATGCACTTTGGATATTCCCATTTCCGAAGTTGGGAAGCCGTTGTCTTATGGAAACAACACCGACACTTCTAATTTGTGTGTGATCATTTCACACATTGATAACTGTTACCGAGTTGTTGTTTTTGGACTCAAGGTGTCGTTCATGTGACTTGTCCCATTTGGAAACGCATATAAGTGCAGCAACATGCCCTATCTCATAATATAATGTCATTTTTGCATCCGTCTCTTGATCAGGTCTTTGCACACGTTTAATATGCTCTTCTCTGTTCCCGTCAACCAAGTTTCGAGAAAATCGACGAGTAGTTTTTCCGTAATCCTGCATACCTCCTTTGCAGAGGTTATTGTAATAAGGATCTCAATTCTTCCAACAGGTTCAGTAATTGTAATTCTGTTTGCTTTGGAAGTATGACATCCCATACTGGACTGGACAATATGTTGGCCTTACCACGTTGCCATTCACCCGGTTGCCAGGCTCAGTTGGCATAACATAACATAACTCAAACTGTGCATCAAGCTGATCAAAGGCAATGATAGGAGCCACGGTTAATCTCAGATACACACCGTTAAAATACAAGGTCCGTCTGGACTTAAATTAAGGGAGCGCCAAAGAGCTGAAGGTATTATTAATACTGGAAGTGCAAAATCACACAGCTAAGCGTGCAGGATGGAAGACTTTGCATCCACTGATCAGTGATTTTAATCCTTTCCTCACCCAGAGAAATACGACCCATCTGAAAGAGGTTAAAGATTACGGCAATTTGTGATTTTTATGTATTATAGTTAGCCTTTATTTTCTTGTGCTTAGCCCTCAAGGGTGTTTTCTGATCTGCAACAAGTTAATCAGTTAATGCTGAGATGCAAACAAGGTCTCCGAGGGAGCAGTCTGCCAGCTTTTAGTTTTCCTCCTTACAAATCCCAAGAGCAAATTGCTTCAGCTTTAAAACTTTTTTTTTTTAAACTGACGCTGTCATGCCCGGCCGTCCTTGCATCTTCATACCTTTTAGGAAAAAAAATCTAATTGCAATACACTGGGGAGTTTGTGCAGCGAAATGAATTGGGCAAACGGCTTGGAAAGCTTCCACTGCAAATAGCTATTATGAGATTATAATGTGATTTACACATAATTTGAATATGCATGACCATGACAGACGCAAAGAGGATTTATTTTTTTTAGCCTGCGCCATTAGGCAGCTTTCCAGTCTTCGCACTTTGTAAGGGAATTCCACGGCTCTCTTGGTTTGGACGTGTTGCTGACCGAGCCTTTCATGAGGTCATGGATCTGGGCACGAGTCCCCACTGGCTCCAGGGACGCTTCTTTGTGGCTCACCCGGCACCCGGATATCCTGTGAGTGGCAGGAAAGCTGAAAATGTTCTACCATCAAAGGTGTCATTCAAGCTGAGGATGCTGGGGGGGAAAAAAACTCCAATTTAGCAAAAGGGTTATTTGGTCAGTGTTATTATTTTAAAATATATTCTGGAAAAGCTTGCCTCAAGATATGTTAACTAACAAATGAAACACATTAGAAGGTGTATTTGCACACTAAGAAAACATCAAATGCTACTTAAATATTACATTTATTAATGTCAATTGTCCTACGCTTCATTACCCATAGCTTACACATTTTAACATTTCCAAAAATCATGCATGCACTGATCAGCACCCCTTTAAAACGGCCCTTTTATTCTCATTGTCAGGTTCATATTTGTATTTTGTCTCTCCTGGGACATGTCTCCCTGCTTTAATGTTCACAAAGCTCTTGATGTTTCTCATACTGCCTGTGCTGCAGCACCTCTTTTCCCCCTCTGTCTGAAACTAGAGCCCAGTCTGCTCTGATTGGTTAGCTGACCGGCTCTGTTGTGATTGGGAGACCGCTTAGAGATGTCCCGCCCCTTAGCCGATCATGTGAAATGTGTTGGAGTGCTAGCCAACGGAAGCGTGAGTGTCACTTTGTTCTGGAAGTAAGCACAGGAGTTCAATGGAGGAGTTTCAGACAGAGGGGGAGGGACTCCAAAGTTCAAAATCTAGCAGTTTCATTCCATTTACATGCACTAAAACCTATATAACACACTACAGGAAAGGCTTTCCTACTTCTTATCCAATCTTGGTAATAATCTACATTGCCTAAAATTGCATATGTTGAGGACCTTCTAAAATATGTTGGATCCCTGATGGCAAAACCATCACGACTACTCTTGCCATTCTGTCATGTTACCATGGTTTCACAGTTTATAGCTGTTTCCACAGGCCCTCTCTTCTCTTTGCATTAGAGCCGGTCAGACAGGATGTGGAATGCCCCTGACCGAGTGCAGGATTCCCCTCGGAGTGGGGGAGGAAGTGGGGGTACTGGATTCCAAGTCTGGGTTACAGTGGGAAGGAAGGGGTCACGTTCCTGTTTGTTTCGCAATATAGGAAGGCAGCCGCGGTGGATGGGGAGAGGGGGGGTGGGAGGTTGGGTGAGTCGTGCAGGGTCCTGCAGGGTCATTCACTCCCTATCATCACATTCACAGCTGCTGGGGCTGGGCTGAGTGTGGGAGGACGAGGGCAGGAAAGAAGTCTCCCATGATGTACACTCCTCAAGCATGCTGGACTTGGAGCTGAATGGGGACAATGAGGTAGATCCTGCTGAATAGCGCTGAGTGAAGCACTGCGGTGGAGCTGCCCCGGCATGAATGAGTGAGTTTAAAAAAAGGGAACATCGATGCTCGGGCCAAACGTCCCTGAATAAACAAAAGGTTAAGAGAAAACTTAGCAGCCTGAATGCACTGGTTCTGCAGACTGAAGGGCTTCACTTTGACAGCAAGTTAAGGGGAAATCATCTTTGGTGTAACATCTTACAAATTTATCTCATAGATGGGAATGTTTAATTTCCATCTGGACCATGTATGGAACAGAACTAGACCCTGTGACACTGGCAGAGGTCTTCTTACTCTAATTAAAAGAGAGGGCTAGGGTTATACTTAATCAAAAGCGAAGACAAATGATCAATTTGTAAAAGGAAATGTAAAGTCAAATGAAGACTGGAAAAACTGGACTTCAACATTATTGCTTTCCTTTTCCTTTTCTTTGTGTAATACTACAAATTAGACACATAATAAAGGCGATCTGTCAATATCAACCACATCAAAGTAGATAGACATATATTAAAGACCAGAAAACACACGAGCAAATGTTTAATCTCCATCTGGTCTACGTATGGAGCAGAACTAGACCCGGTGACACTGGCAGATGTCTTCTTAGTTAATTAACAGAATATTTGGCAATTAAATGAGAGGGTTAGGGTTAGGGTTATACGTAATCCAAAGGGAAGAACAAATAAGCAGTTTGGTAAAGGAAAGCGAGTAAAAAAGGAGGCTGGAAACAATCTGGAACTGGACTGCAACATTCACCACATTTTCCTCTCTTGGCTTAAGTATCTTTCCACTTTGCCTTCACACCGCTGCCATATCCTTAGCTCCCATGTTTGTTTCCACTACCTGTTTTTCCAATCAAGTCATCTGTGTCCCTCTGCATTTCCCATTTGTGCGGATACGGCGGTTTCCTTCCTCTCATGAACAACAGGATGTGTGCTACTTGAAGCATACGTGCAACATTTTCAAACTTACAAATCAGTGTCGGCTCTCCACCTCCAATTTCCTGCTTTTGAAAAAAAAAAGGACAAGAAGTAAGTCGTGCTGTGAATGACAGATCAACACTCTGTAGAGATTTTATCGATAACAGAAGGACCTTCATTTTAAAACCATGTACAACCTCGTTTCTAATTCCTAAGCAATAAAGCAGCGGTGAAGCGTAACACAAACCATTATGGACATAAAGTTTCTTGTACATTACCAGGATTAACAGACCCTGCACATATCTCATTCCTTCATAAACTCCCGAGGTGCAGTTTAATCATGTTCATACCTGCTCTCGTTCTTTTTTTCCTGCTTTGTTAAGCTGAGATTCTGATGATTCGACTCATTAAGTCAAGGCGCTCTCTTAAGTGCAGGGCCGATAATGGAGATGAGGAACCAAATTGAGCCTGTCTTTGAAAACTGCGGGCCCTGCACCGTGGAAATGACGGCCGCTCGGCTTCGTTACGGCAAGACGTGCACTTAGCCGACGTCCACTGTTTAACCTGATGGTGTAAAACTAGGGAAAAGACAACGTTTTTTTTGGTTGTTTTAACGGCGTTAGATGGCAGAGAACGGGGCTAAATGGGCTACATAACGCAAACATTAAAACTGTCAACGACGATTAAGCTGTTAAAGTAAAGCCGGATAACTTCTATAAAATAGGGGAGAAATTCCTACATTTTCCGGAAAGGAATGAAGCTTTTTGTCTGCCAGCTTTTTAACTTACTGCACAATTGATTTGGTCAACATATTTTAGATCATTTATGTTGTTTAAATATTAAATTGTTATCAATCTAATATTTGTATGTTTATTCTTTGTCATATTTATATATTTGTTTTCATTTGTTTGTGATATTTATTCAAAAACAAAATGCCCCATAGAAAAAAGTGTCCAAAAAAAAAGTTTGTTGAAATAGTTAAAGAGTTTTTATTCTGCATCAACGTATATAAATCAAATAAAAACACCTAGGAGCATCATTCAATAATCCTCTGGAGATGTTTCACTTTCCAAACCAAGTTACCCCTCAATAGTAATTGTTGTTTTCATTTTGCACCATCAATCACATTCCAATAAATGCATCGACTGATATCTCACATACATCTCACTTTGGGAGCGAAGCTGCTTCTCTTATTCCTCCGAGGATCAGCGTTCAATTTATCTCTCTCTGTCTCTCACTGCGATTCAACAGAGGTGATAAATCTCCAGAGCTAAAGCAAAGCTAAAACAACCGACCTCAGCGCTCACTGATGATAACGGCTGTGCTGCCCCTAAACTGAAATCAATACTTTATCTTTTACATTTTTACATCTCACACGTTCAGCTGATGCAATCGCTGGGGATGGATGGTTTACTGTCTCGTTGGAAGATGTTGAATTACGCTTTATTTCATCTCCATTCAGTCTGCACGGGTCTGAATAAAAAAAGCAAACAACTCAATCCATGCAAGCTGGAGTGAAAGAAATAGCAGGATCATGTCCAGTCAAATCTAACCAAACATGATCCAGTTAAGAAACCCTGTACTTGACTCTTGTGAACTTGTGACCCTGTGGTTGTTAACGTTCGGTCACCCCGCTGCCTGGCTTCAACAGGAGTACAGTATTCAGTGTTGCAATGTTTTCCCCGGTGGACCAAAACCATAGAAATTCAGCAGATTGAAACACTTCACGGTTTATTGGTCAAAGTAAAGTAGAGGCCTCTGTTTGCACCGAGCAGCTGGTCATGAGACGGAGATGACTCACAGTCAGCTGTGACCCTCCTCCCTGCCCCGTTCACTCCGGCAGCCATCGATTATTCCAGCAAAGGACTCTTTCATTGCAGGTACACACACACACACACACACACACAAACACACAGACTGGAATAAGTGAATCCATGCATAGCTGAACAATTTTGTGCACAGGTAGACACATCCTTATATGGTTAATGCATGCATGATTCAACTGTTGCATTAGCAGCTGCATCAAAGATCTCCTTTTTGGCTACACTTCAGTATTCGGTGCAAAAACTGAAGCTAAATATAAAATATGTATGTCTGCAGGTGGTGGGTGCTTAGGGGGTTTAAGGGTACTTAAGTAAACCTTGCAGTGTACTTATTGTTTATATATATTAGTATAACCCTTCTTATTAATATGCACATTGAATTGCATGTGTCAGGCTTTCTCTTAGGTCAAATTTGAACCCTGCCTTGTTGACTTGAAACAAGTCTTTGTGCACAGGTTTGCAGATCACTTAAAGTGTCCATCACCGTCAATTCCTGTAATAAAGAAAACTACACTTGGCTTGCGTAGATGATCTGCGTTGACTTGCTCTTATCTGTGAAACAAGGTTATTTTTATGAGTTACTTTTGGGCATTTCTGCCTTCATTTCACTGCAGACTCTTAAGACTTGGTGGAAAGAGAGAGAGAAGGGTATGGCATGCAACGAAGGTCACAAACCGAATGTGAACCCGGGTCGTTGCAGTTCAACGGCACGCACTGGCATCCAAGAAGCTCCAGAAATAGAAGCATGTTTTCTCTGTGCCGTGCTGCAGCAACATGCAAAGCATTGCTTGGCACATGAAATCTGTTAGGGTGCAATCAGTAATAGGTTACTTTAGAAGACAAATTCTGGACGTATTGATGCAATGCCATATTAACTGCATTGGCCAATCAAATGCATGCATACAGTACATCGGTAATTCATCCTTTTATTGTCTTTTACTATGTCATGGGAACCCGCTACTAGGATCTTGATTGGATTAGGTCCATTATATCAACTACATATATGGGGTTTATGGGTTTATGCTGCATAAGTAAGTGGAATGAATCTCCCCTGCTGGTTGAACTAGTGTAACCTTCTGAGATCCATTATTTTAAATGTTGATTTTGACGTTAATCATCAGTAATATTACCACACTCAGCCGTTCTGTTCTTTGCCCCTGAGATATCCGTGTTTAGGACTGCAGCGCACACTTTGTGACCGATTCATTACGGCTGCCAGAGGGCACATGTGGATCACTCTTTTGTTTCAAGTAGCCATTGGCTGTTTAAAAAGTCATAGGGGGCTGCCAGATGACATCACAGCGTAATTAGCACATCAATGCATCGACTACAACGCTTCTGTTTTTCCCAGGCAGGCAGAATGTAAAGCACTAGACAAAAAAGTCATTCAGATCAACTGCAGCAATTTTCTCTTCTTCATCTCTGAGCGTTGGGAAGTGTGAGAGTTCGCTGTCGCTTTTAAGAAATGATGTCACCAGCACCACATTTACAAGCGCTGCATGCTACGTCACCTAAAAGCTTTCCATACATGGAGAACCATACGTACAGGCACTCCACATATATCTGTCTCACTCTAATTCCCCCCCCCCCACCCCCTCAGCTCTGTTGGATCGCAGCTTTAGTGTTCCCCTGGGAAGACGCTCGGATCCTGCTTGCCAAGGTTCCAGCAAACGGTTCACATACTGTACTCAGGTCAGCCGAACCTGGGCACCCATCTCTGGGATGAGCAGATGACGTGCTCCTCAGATGGGAGTCATGACTCACCTAATGTACAGCTGATGGATGTGGGAAACACAGTGGAATTGACCTTTCTTTGAGTCCGTGTCTCTCAAGTTCAGCTCTTGGTTACTCCTATTTGCTTTGTCAGATCTGTGTTAATGCATATCGACTGGCTGACTCACCCACTCTCCCTTTTCTAAAGCCAAATTGCTAGTGGTGTGTCATCAGCTAACAGGTAGAAGTACTGTATGTATATTATCAGATTATACTTTCCAAATGTCTCGAAGTGTGTTTGTTTCTAATCACCGAAGCAATTTGGTTATGTAATTTGTGTTTGTGTTCGAGAGCGACAATCATGGCAACCAAAAAGGGTAACTTGGAAATATTTCTGAGCCTTTTCACCTTGATTTTTGCTTTCCGCCACTATCAACAATCACCCCACAGGAAACTCGTGAAGATAACAGAAGCAGAATAACCACAGCTCTCTCTGACTCAATACCAATGTGTTTATTACGTTTGGTTTGAGTGTGATTATTTTGACTACGTTTTGCACCGTTTGGTTAGTTTGCCAAAGAATCTAGCAGGAAAGTATATACCTATAAGTCATTTTGGCCGAGTACAGTAGTCTTAACCAACCAATTCTTATCTCGAATTACCCCCTTTTGTGTCAAACTACTGTATGATACTCCACTATAAACCCCCGCCTAACGTTGTGAATCCAAACAACACAACTTGGTTATGTTTAGGCAACACAACTACTTGGTTAGCTTTAGGAAAACATTGTGGTTTGGGTTCAAATAAGTGTTTGTTATCCAAGTTTTGTTACGAGCTTAAGGCTAGTCGTCAACGTAAGACGTGACGTTTAGAGCAGTCTGCTTGGGGAACGTCATGTGTTCAAGTTAGCTGTCTTCCCAGTGCCTTGTTTGTCAGACCGTGGCTGTGACAAAGCAATGGTATTTGATTATCTAAGAAATGAGGCTCAACTGGTTCAAAACAAAGTGTTATTCGGTTAGTTTTATGACAGTTTGGCAGGTTCCGCTCTGATGTATGTGTCCGAACCATCAAACCCTGGGTTCACTGTCAATGTAGCATCACAAAAGCCTTCACATTTTCCAAGAGGTGAATATCAGATGTACTTACAGCAGAGATACATACGTTAGAGTCAACTCCTCTCTGTCTCTATGAGTAAAGCTTGATGGACCAGGTCTAGTGTTTTCATGCAACTACATAAACACCGGCAGCTCCACTTTTAATTAGTACTCATCCGGGGAAAGTGGCCTGAATCTGCTTACTCACATTCGGCTGAGAGTTTCCTGTTCACTCAACCCATCTAGTATAACTACCTCGAACTCTTAGACTGTGGGGAATTGGAAACCTTGTTAAAATGCACTTAAGGGGTAGGTGTTAAAAGCTATAAGAACATTTAGTTTCCTCACGAACTAAAGCTGAATTCCTGTCATATGTTTGCTCCGTGAAATTAATGGTCGAGGTCTTATGATTCTGAATCAACTGGACCCAAGATCACAAAGACATGTGATGAAATGAACCAATTACATTAACTGCATGTGAGTCGACTGTTGCCTGCTCTACGCTTCTTACATACTGTACTTTCCTTCACTCTGAATATCTTTGCATTTTGATTAGCCTCAAGTGACAGGCATTTGGGGATCCACACGCTGAATATGTTAGCAAAATCAAATCTCTCATGCATCCAAATGGTACCAAGCGGCATACATTTGCAAGATGATCAATCAGAAGCATAGACCGTAAACATGAACGGCATCTTACTCGTTTTGCTATTTGTTATTATGCTATCTGACTATTATTTCCAAATGGCAGCCACAAACTCTTACCTCTAATTGCAACTGTGTATTTCTAATCAGGCACCGAGCACAGTTTGCAGATTAAGAAACTGGTCATTATCTGCCGTGCAAAGAATTTTCGGACAGCTAATTAAAAGTGAGTGACTATTTTTTGGCATTGTTTCCAAATGCAGGATTTTAAAAGGGGTGTGTTGGATGAGAAACAGCAACGGTTTGTTTTCTCTCTGCTTGATCCCTGATATATTCTGTAGAGACACTTTCACAAAAGGACTGTATACCACGACTAGGATGCTGTACAAGTTACAACTACTGCATCCACCTAATCACATATTGAATCTGCAAGGAACTGCAAATAAATGCATGTTTAACAATACACACATCTTGCTCCTTTGCCTCGTAAAAATGTTTCTGCAAAAACAACGTTTTTGTTTTACTTTGCAAGTAGCAATTTATCAGCCAAACACATTCCCAAAGCTGTCACACAAACCGTGTACAGTACAGTGCACGAGACACACACAAATAAACACGTGAATAATGTCTGACCGGCACAAAGCAGAGCTGCTTATCTGTCTGCTGTTTATGCTCATTACTGTGTTGCTATGGATTCATCCTGGCAGCGACCAGCATCCCACGTGCATCGCCACCAACATCAGTCACTGCTTCATGGCAACAGGACTGATTCTGTAATGTCGTATGACTCATTGAACGCACAGATAGCATGACTTTCGATTTCCAAGAATGTGAAGCGTGCAGGAATTTGATACATGGCGCTGAACAGAGTTTTGCAGCAATGACAGAACGAAAGTGGCACCTTAAATGTTAGCATTTGAGTTTGCTGCATTCTTACGGTAGGCACAGAGAAATACTGAGTTTCAAATCAGAAGCCAACATCAATTAGCTACTGTAGTATGATGAATGGAAGTGATAATGTATAGGGGGTGTGAAAGTGTTGTCTAGGGCTGCGTCTTTTAAACTTCCCCACACCGTAAGGGAAGGTTTCAAAGGACCAGCTCATCTTACACAGTTTAAAACAGTCCTGTTGTGCTTTTGGGTATTTTCCCTTTCCTGTAGGGTGTTGTATAGAGTTTTGTGTGTCAGAGGAATCAACAGAAGAAGACAGACAGGAAGTAAACACTAAAGGGAACAGTAGAAGAAGACAGACAGGTAGTAAACACTAAAGGGAACAGCTGAAGAAGACAGACAGGTAGTAAACACTAAAGGGAACAGCAGAAGAAGACAGACAGGTAGTAAACACTAAAGGGAACAGTAGAAGAAGACAGACAGGTAGTAAACACTAAAGGGAACAGCATAAGAAAACAGACAGGCAGTAAACACTAAAGGGAACAGTAGAAGAAGACAGACAGGTAGTAAACACTAAAGGGAACAGCTGAAGAAGACAGACAGGTAGTAAAATCTTACAGCAGAAGAAAACAGACAGGTAGTAAACACTAAAGGGAACAGCAGAAGAAGACATACAGGTAGTAAACACTAAAGGGAACAGCAGAAGAAGACAGACAGGTAGTAAACACTAAAGGGAACAGTAGAAGAAGACAGACAGGTAGTAAACACTAAAGGGAACAGCATAAGAAAACAGACAGGCAGTAAACACTAAAGGGAACAGTAGAAGAAGACAGACAGGTAGTAAACACTAAAGGGAACAATAGAAGAAGACAGACAGGTAGTAAACACTAAAGGGAACAGCAGAAGAAGACAGACAGGAAGTAAACACTAAAGGGAACAGCAGAAGAAGACAGACAGGAAGTAAACACTAAAGGGAACATGGTATGGACTCTGGCAGTGTTTAAAGACTGGTTAATGGAACAGAATAAGTGGACAGACTTGGACACTGACAGAAAGCCTCGATCAGTGCTGCCGTCTTTTAATTCACTCTCTCTGTCTCTGCATTTCGAGCTGTCAGTACGCGGAACGGACACATTTTTTGTCAGAAGCAGAAGCAAAAAGTTATCTGTGTTCATATTTCGTTATGCACGTCCATTTATATAAATACTCTATTGTCCCCGCGCTGCTCATAAGGTCAACAGTGATTCACCGATGCTTTAGGGAAGCATGACTCTTCCCTTATGTTACTTATCAGTGTCACAACAGAGACCTGTCCGTGTGCTCTCTGTCCCCCGAACCCCGTGGACTCATGATGCTGCTGAGTGCTGCGAATGTGCCCACAGCTGAGATCTCAACAAAAGAGTCTCCGTTGTGGAGGCGCTCGACCAGGCCGATGGCTCCAACAATGGTGCTCTGTTTCCAAATATGTTGTTTGTCACATCGCCTGCCTTTAACTCGTCAAAGCCGCTGTTGTTCTGCTTCACTTCAACTTTATCCCACATCTTATGCAACTGGATGTGTAGTTTTACTCACATGTACTGTATGCTAGGCTTAATAATAGCTCCGCAATATTTATGGTGTTGTGACTGACATTACATTTGATTTCTTTTCTGCTGAAAGGCGGAATTTTAAATTAATTAAAGTGTAGTTTGTCATAATGGCTGAAGGGAAGTAGGCAATTTAACTCCTCACTTAACAAAAGGAGGCTTCATTCCTTCACAGACCAGATGACATGTATTTTAAAGCCCTGGAATAATGAACTTTTGAAGTTTTATGACATGACATTTTACAAATTAAGTTTTTATGCTATGTGATAAAGCCTGAAGCAGAGCACATATCGGGGGCATAAACCTGCTCATATATCAACATGTAGGGCCTATTACCTCTGATTAATATTCATGCTTCTTTGATCTGTGGGTGAGGAGGGGGGGGGGGGGCGTACTGATCCCTGCAGAGCAATGATTATCTACA
This sequence comes from Eleginops maclovinus, assembly GCF_036324505.1. Lineage (NCBI taxonomy): Eukaryota > Metazoa > Chordata > Actinopteri > Perciformes > Eleginopidae > Eleginops > Eleginops maclovinus. The sequence continues at coordinate 23,442,720 of NC_086354.1, forward strand.
ATCAAAGGAGGGGAAAAAGGCAAATAGATTTGTGAAAGAGTGCCAGTGTGTATTTTTAACATGTCATTCTAGAGCTGTGAGATATATATCGGGGTCTTATATTAGAAATGCTCACCATCCTCCGTGGGTGGCACACACACTGCTGCTTCTGGAGGAAATGAATAAACCGACATTGTGGTTTTCGTGATTGTAAGTGAGAAACAGTGAACACGATTTGGTGCAAGAGAAGCAAGCTCTATTTCTTAGAATGAGAGAGCCACAGGTGAGATTAAAACACACACACACACACACACACACACACACACACACACACACACACACACATTCATACTATCTCCAGGTGGAGCAAATCTGTCCCTCATGATATGCCTCAAGCTGCTGCCACTACAATAACCTGCACAGCATTTTATGAATAATCGTCTTTATGGCAACTCTATTATAATTTAATAGCTTATTAAACTGTCTCCACTGTCACAGGGAGACTCATGATAATCCTCGTGGATCTCTGGACAGCCATGAAAAGGAAGAAGTGTGTGTGATTTGTTCCACAGACTGCAGAAATTGATCAGATCTTTGACGATCCCCCTGAGTGTAGACGCACAGGAGAAACTGAGCCAATGTGAGCCTTTCTTTGCAGACTTCACTGTGTCACTCTGTGTGTGTGTGTGTGTGTGTGTGTGTGTGTGTGTGTGTGTGTGTGTGTGTGTGTGTGTGTGTGTGTGTGTGTGTGTGTGTGTGTGTGTGTGTGTGTGTGTGTGTGTGTGTGTGTGTGTGTGTGTGTGTGTGATGGAATGACGAGAGAAGTGCGTGTATTTGGACACTGAAGCGCAGAGAGCCGCGCTTCTCTCGCTGCTGCCGCTACTCTGGAGAGGCTCACGCTTGAATCAGTAGAAAAGTCGACTTCCTCGTTTTGGTACGGGAGGGTTCCGTGTTATATAGCGCTCTAAAAATAGCGCTGATTTAGCCCAATGGGAGCTGGAGACGCTCCGGACCTCGCACCAACCACAACAGACAGGATGAGTCGGCTGTGGCTTCCCATTGGCCAGGGGTGGTGTTGTAGGCGGGTCTTGCGCTCCCGCGAGCCCATTGGCAGACGTGCCGAAACGTAATGTAATCACATGGGGGTGGGCTTGTCTGTAATTTTGAATCGGGGGGGAAGTTTACAGTGACTTTTGGAGAGTTCAGTGTTGTGCGCTCTCTCAGTGCGTCACACGCTCCAAACCTTCACTGCAAGCGCGCTTCCGCAGACTCTCATACATGCAAACACTTCTCTCTCGGAAGCTTCGTTCTCACCTCTTGATTTCGCTTCTACTTGTGGCTGCATTTTAGGAGTGAAATGGATGTCATCCCTATGTGTAGCATCTTCCAGGAGCTCCAGATCGTGCACGACACCGGATACTTTTCAGCTTTACCGTCTCTGGAGGAGTACTGGCAGCAGGTAAACGAGTCCATTGATCCATCCAGCCAAACACACGGCTTGACAGATCGTTGCGTGACGATTTGGTGTGGTGTGGAAGTGCGAGGAATGTGCGTGATTTCAGGGAAACTTGCTTTTAAAATGACAGCTGCGTGCAACTTGTTTGCTGAACTCCACGTTTGATTTCGTGCAAAAGTTAACAATGATTTCCTTATTTAAATCCGGATTGCATGTTTATTTTAGGGGAAGTGATGCAAGTTCCCTTACAGAAGGATCTTTAAATCGCATATTGGTTTCCTCTAACACTTTTCTGTGGTCCAGCATGTTGACTTGAAAGTGCCATTTTATACTTTATAGGATCATTTGGATTTCCTCACACATTACTGTAAGATCGCTGTGATGGGACTCGTAGTTTTATTGAAGCACTCGTTACGATCTGCTGTTTAAAACAAATATACTTGCAGACAGATCGTGCTTTCAGGTTTTAGAGGCACATCTGCTTGTGATAAAATAAAAACACGTTGTGTGCACATTTCACGAGTAGCAAGACGTGCGTTATTGCGCGTATCTCCGCCTCCTCTCCTCTCTTTCCTCTCCCTCTCTACCTCTCTCTGTCTCTCGCTCACTCTGGCACTCTGTCACACACACACACACACACACACACACACACACACACACACACACACACACACACACACACGATAGAGAGAGTGACAGACTGACAGAGAGAGGCTGATTTCTAGTCCAATTTGGCTCGACAAAGCGGCCCCTCTGATGACAGAACAGTGGAGTGTTATGCTGGAAACGAGAGGAGGGCGAAAGTCTCCTCTTGTTCCGGTTGGGAAATGAAATGAATTGGCAACACGCTTAGCTCTGCTTCTATCTCTCCGTCTATCAGATATCTTCAGGCTTCGAGCCAAGTCGCCCTCCCAGGCATTTAAAGCTCGCCTGGGATTTATCCAGCACTGCAGACTAAAAACATTTGCCCTGAATGCATTCTCTCTCATTACCAAATTACTACCATGCTCCCACAACATTCCTATTTTAGACTTCAAGTGTTGGTGAGACATTAGAGGGACCTTTTTCCTACCACATAAAGCATGTTTCTGATTTCTTTTGACACCTTGCCATGCTTTATAGACGTTTCCGTAATGTTGTTAATGCCTGTCCTTTGGTATCAAGGTTACACTTTTAAATAATGGCTGTAGCTGGGAATGCATGACACTGTATGTTGCATGTGCATCAGAGCAGCCTTTAGCGATACAGATCTCTGTCCCTGAGCTTCATTTTAATATTTCAGAGGCATGAAGAGGTGAAACTCTGCAGTACTCAACTTTAACTTTAATCGTTTTGGCTGCTGTGACAAAACTATTACCCAACTTGGGATAAATAAAGTATATCTATCTATCTAACTATCTAAAATAAGGTTATTTTCCTCTAAGTTAATCACTCCACGACCCTTCATATCCGCTAGTTTTGTTGTAATAACACTTGCCTGCAAATTAAAATCAGCCCCATTTGGGAGCTGCCTGTTAGCGGCCCTCGCCTCTGGCCTGCGCTGACTGACTGCAGCAGAGGTTGAGGAAGTGCTCTCTCACTTCCTTTTCAAAGAAAAATAAGCCCACAATCCTAAGCAGCTCTTGCAGTATTCATGCCAGGCTTTTTACGGACCCCCGTGAACCAGACCTCCCTCCTTCTCGGTCCCTGGTGTGCTATGTTATTTCTAGCGATGCCTCCAAATGCATTATTAAATCCACATTATGCTGAATAATTGATGGATTTAAAAGATCTACAAGCACTTCCCTAACCCAACGGGGGGCTCTGTAGCATATGTAAATTTCATGACCGACACGCACACGACCATGCGAGCGCTCACGGGTAAGAGCACCTTGTTCTTGCATGCTCTCTGAAGGAAACGTGGAGCTTGTAATCTTCCCTGATATGGCCTCAGAGGGCACCCATAGAACACATATGGCTCTCCTCCTGCATAGGACATTGTGTCTTCCCTGTTTCCTGTAGAAAGGAAGGAAGCAGGGCCAGTGGAGACAGTGTCAGAGCACTCCCCCCCCCCCCTGCTGCTGCTGCTGCTAAGAATAAACACAGTGTAGAGAACCCGCACTTGTGTTCCCCGTGACAACACATTGGTGTTTTAGGGACTTTCCTGTGGAAGAGCTGGTTGCGTTTCAGGCCTCAGGCACACAGACTCACCGCTATCTCATCTTCCCTCCACACAGACATGCCTGGAGCTGGAGCGGTATCTCCAGAGCGAGCCCTACGTCTCAGCCACAGACCTCAAGTTTGAGAGCCAAGAGGACCTGTGGGGCAAGCTGATGCTTGCCTGCGGGGACAAGTCAAACGAGTCGGACCCAAAGATCCCCCACATCAAGGAGGAAGAAGACAATCAGGACAGCCCGCACCTGGACGCCGGCGGCTTCAACTCCGACGCCAGCAGCGAGGCCTCGGACAGCTCAGAAGAGCTCTCCCCCACCCTCGATTTCTCCTCCAGCTCTTTGACTGACATTCTGGGAGACGGTGGCGAAGAACTGGGCTCGGCCATCATCAGCACGCCGCCGTCCTCGCCCGAGCTGAGCAAGGAGGGCTCTGTGGCCCAGGTGTGGAGTGGGATACAGACTGTGCTGCACTCACCTGGGAAAATTAGGACTGGGGGCATTGAGAGGTCGGGGCTGACCAGTGGAGAGGCGTCACCTGACGGCCGGAGGCGGGTGCACAGGTGTCACTTCAACGGATGCAGGAAGGTGTACACCAAGAGCTCTCACCTCAAAGCACACCAGCGCACACACACAGGTAACAATGTTTGACAGTGGGATGTGTTTTTGACGCTATGAAGTAAAGGTCATGAGGGGGAGGAACACTGACCGACAGGTTTTTTTTATTTGAAACACAAAGTAAATATTAACGCACTCATCCAAAGAGCTGAAGTCTCTGAAAGGTCTGATCTAAAGGGGCAAAGGGCTGGAAATGCTACCACATACTTTGAATAGTTCTTCAGGAGGAATGCCCTCCACTGTGACCTAATTCACACAGAGGAACGTGACTTCATGCAAGGGGGGGAGGGAGCGGGAGACGGGAGGGGGAGGGATGTTTCTTTTGTGGCCGAGCGGCACCCAGAGGATGTGGATCCTGAAAACAAATCAACAGTTCTCAGATTTCACCATGGGAAAGACTCAGAGTCCCACCCGTTTGCACTCGCTGTAGTAAAAGGAAAAAGATGATGGGAATCTGACATTTGTAGTGTTTCGTTCCGGGGTTCAAAAGTGAGCAGTTTCCCCCGTCACCTCCGACCTCTGCCAGGCTGTTTACAGCTGTGCTGCCCATTAGCAGAGGAAGTCACATTCCTAGCATCCTTCACTGACCATGTTATAGCCTCATGGTTAATGGCCTTCAGGACCATTAGGAACAAGCTCTATTTTCTCCCGCAGCTATTCCCCCGTTACATAAGCTGTCTACCCGAGCAGCTCCTTAAAGCTGCATACCACAGATCTGAAGACCCACGAGGTGGTTATTCTTGTTTTCTTACAGAAGTCAGCTCAATCTGCTTAGCCTGATCCGGCTTGTCGTTTTTTTCTTTGGAATCAGACCTCTCGGAAAAGTAACGAACAGTTCATATTGGCTTCACGTTTGAGATGTTGGATTTCAAAGTGTCAGATATTGTGACGTGCACTTATAGCAATTGTCAAAGGGTAAATAATCAAAGATATGATTCAGTGGATGAGACCTTTCTTTGAGGCATGGATGTTAGCCTTCTGCAGGATGACCGCTCAATAAAGAGCTTTCTGCAGGGTTTGCAAAGGACAGAGAGTTAGCTGAAATATCTACAGTGGTGTCTGACGTCATGACATGTTTTAACAGCTTCTGAAAGATGATGCACTTTCTGATCAATTCTTTTCATGCTTTGGTTTGCAGGTGAGAAGCCCTACAGGTGTTCATGGGAAGGCTGCGAGTGGCGCTTTGCACGGAGCGATGAACTCACCAGACACTTCAGAAAGCACACTGGAGCGAAGCCATTCAAATGCAGCCATTGCGACAGGTGAGAGAGAGCCGCAATACTCAATGACACTTCATTATAGCTGACCTTTTCTATAAATACAAACATTGAACAGGTTGGATTGTCTGGATTATAAGCAACTGAGGAATTCAAGACTTGTTGGTTTGGACAGAATATTTACTCCTAAACATCACAAGCTGTAATCCCCTTCTCTTAACACTTAGCTCTAAGCCAATTAGTTCATGGTAGTGACATGTCAGGTAGAGGGCTGAATGAGGGTCAACGATGGACTAATGGAAGGGTACAGAGTTCAAGAGGTTGGGTGAGAACAGAGTGGAGTACAAAGGGTTGAGAAACCAGAAGGTGTCACGACAAAAAGCCCAAGAGGTGAGACTGGGTTACATCTCACTGATCCACCGGGGCTTCATCGTTCCCTAGGGATCTCTTGTAACGTCAGATAGTAGTTAAAGAAACGTATGTAGGTTGTGATGGAAAGCCAGACTAGAGCGATGCATTTGCTTTGTCCCTGAACCTACCATATCATAGCTTATAGACCAGGGGTTTTTAAGGTCTGAAACTGCAAGTCTTCCCTTAGACAAAGCTTTGAAAGAGCCATACCTTTGACCCTAACCCTAAGCACTCCCAGTTTACTTTCTAAGATTCGCTACATTTTTGGATGCCTATGTGACTATGATGATACTTTATCCCAAAAACATTCAGAAGTTGAGCCAATTTAACCCTAATATTAGTCTTTCACACGATTTCAAACAAAACCAATTACATTTAGGGTTTTCTCTGAAGGCATCCATTAGTTTCTAACTATTATAAATGACTCCCCAAAAACTGTCTCAATTAACTATATCTTTAACCACTCATTAACATTCAGGCTTGCCTCCAACTCTGAAAACATTTGGTACAGACCAGGGGTGTCAAAACTCCGGCCCGGGGACCAAATGCGGCCCCTCTCACACTTATTGTTCATATTATATCCTGCTTCATATTTTGTTTATGTTTATATTTTGTGTACTTTTTTTGTCCCAAATGTATATTGAACTTTATTTTTAAATGCCATTTCATTTTATTTCATTGTAATTACATTGCCTTGTTTTTATGTTGCTGCAAACGAAAACATTTCCCAAATTGGGATCAATAAAGTCCACATGAAACTTATTAAATATACATGTAAACATAGACTACACAGTAGCATTCATGAGTATTAAGCCAACTTTTCCAATACATTCACAAAATGAAAGTTGAAAACCTTTTTCTAACAAATCTGGGTTGATCCCAATTACTTATATGTCCCTTATTATAATCAATCTGAGGCGTCTGTTTTAGGGAATGAGCTGCCGACACTTCTTGTTACACAATACATGAAACCCTATAGTATTTTCAAGTATAATTTACCTGCATTTCATTGATTTTGATGACTTATAAATGAACTTACGAACAACATCCCTCCCCTCTACTGAGTGTCCCAGCCCTTCATATGTTTTTCTATTTGTGGCCTTAGTGGAAAAAGTTTGGACACCCCTGGTATAGACCAAGGAGTAGGTGAAACAGTCTAGTCCTCTTTGGAAATATGAGACATTTCTGTCAACCCAGATATCTTCCAGCAGTGCAAAAATAACTAAAATCCATCAACTTAATGTCCTCCCCTTCTTCCCTCCTCAGGTGCTTCTCCCGTTCTGACCACCTGGCCCTGCACATGAAGAGGCACATCTAAGACGGCCTCGGTGTCGAGATCTCTGAGGGATGATTCTGGTTGATTGTCCTGACCTGTTGGGGATCAGCGAGGCCGGTGTGTCCTGGGAGCGTTAACATGGGCACCGCCGTGTTCCAGTCAGTGGAAAAAGATGAAGCAACGCAGGCTATTATTTGCACCATACTTAGTGCCTCCAACACCTCGCTGTGGAGATTGCTCTTGAAAGGCTTTTATAGAGGAGCGCGAGGGGGGGAGGGAGTGCGGGAAGAGACTTTGGAAAAAAAAAAAAAGTTTAAAGGACTGGAAAGATCTGGGCTGGAGCAGACGGGAAGAGACTCTTCTGTATGGTGTTCAACGCTTTTTTCCCGGAGGATTATGGGACTCCCGCGGGTGGGGGGGGTCGTTCCTCTAATGACAGTGTGTTTGCCTGTACGCATGGGGACTGTGAGTGCCTGAGACTGGATGCCTGAGCTGGCTTTATGGAGCGGATGGAGTTGCATTGTGGGACTGCGAGTGAATGACGTAGAAGGGGGTGATGTTAAACGAGGGAGGTTTCTTCGGGGTCTCACTGAGAATGAATGCAAGGGTTCTGTCTGTGCTGTTTGAGTCGATTGGCTGTGGATGGGAGTAGGCGCTTGTCTTTGTGCAGCGCCCCCTTTCTGCCCGGAGGTGGAACTACAGCTCCCTATCCAAACACGGGGAGGTCGTTTTGTTTAGTGCAGCTATTAAATGTGCAATGTATTACGTAGCTCAAAAAACATACATGCTATAAAGCTCATTTTGTTGTCCATTGTGTAAGCTCTGTATCTTAAAAAAAAAAACGTTAAAAAAAACAAAAAACTACGGTTGTACACAAACAGTTATTGCCATTATAACAGAAGTTGCATGGGATCTGGGGATGTGTTGCTCACCTGTTTGCTTATAGGACAACAAAATTCCATTCGAGAGCAGCTACCTTCATATTACTCAATATCATAGTATTGTACAAAACACTTAAGGCAGTCATTTTGTGTTGTTGATAAGTTGGGGATACCACTATTGCTTGGCAACCGTCTTGATCATGGGATTTCTGTTGCTTTTTCTTCACTTTTTGCTCTTCTCTTTTGTTCTATCTGTGAATGCACTGTTGACCTTACTGATGCCTTATGTAAGTGGCCTTGTCCTGTTGAATAGATTTCTCTCTCTTTCACACAAACACAAAAAAGACGGGGGGCTGCGAAAGCACTAGTGCGTTAATGAATTGCTTTATAAAGGCTCTGATCCATGCAGTCGCACCTTTGCCCTTTTTTTGTCTCGCAGCAGACTCCTCTAAACTCGAAAAGAAAAAAAATAATGATCAGCTTAATAGTGACTGCCATTTAAACATGTCCGTGCATTCTTTGTGAAACATATCGTAAATCTAAATTCTCCCAAAAATGACCCCGGTCTGAGACAGAATTGTTTAGCACTTGAACTCAAAATGTACTGCTATGTAGTATATGGTGGCGTGGATGCACTTCAGATGGACTGTGACTGACTGTCAAAGGTGCAGATGTAATTTGGCATGCTCAGCCACCGTGGCTGTGACAAATTAGATCAAATTTGGACGATTTATATCTGTTGACGTGTCAAACGCTTACAGTCTTCAAAGAAAAGGATGTGTCCTTAAGAGTAACGACAACATCCTCAATCATGAGTCTGCATTGATGTATGTTTCGCCCTCAGCCAGGGTGAGTCAGTCTCTTTACTCAGCCCTGGTTTAAACAACCCGTGATCTGACCCATAACCAGTTTAACCAGTTGAGCCGAGCTGCAGGTGTCGAGGTCTGCCTGTGTCTGAGATGAGACCAGGACCAGATGTATGTCTGTATCAACTTCACTATATGCATGTTTTAACTTCAGTTTCTGTACATGACTTCAACGCACTTCTCTGTGGGTTGATGAAACTCTGAGCTTTCACGTTTTTACAAATTTGACAAACTCTGTCACAATTTTCCCTATTTCTAGAAAACATTTTGGAGCATTAATGGATAACGTTGGGTGTGAAATGGAAAAAAGAACGCATCTGCTTTAAGGGTATGGTTGGTTCAAATGGCCCGAACCTGTCGGTGTCTGTTGCTCAGTACTCAATCTCACAACCTGGTCAACATCAAAGAAAGTCCATACACTGAGAAATGTCAAAAAATGCAAAGATATGTACATTGTAAACTAAGAGAATTTTGTAAGGAAGCTTCTATTTTGAAAGGGTATGGGACCAAAAACAAGTGCAGTGTAATGTTTCTAAAGATGACCCAATAAAGACTTGAGAGGCTGAAGAATTATTGTAAAATAGTCACACTCCATTCTCCTTCATTCGCTTCTGTAACAGCTTTGTTTTGATTTTTATTTGATTGGGTGAAGGTAGAGCAAATGTATGTCTATACACCTGTGGCCTATCATCTTTCAAGAAAAAAATAACAAAGCAAAAACAAAAAAAAGCAACTTTTCAGACGTGAATTGTTCTGGACACTTGAATTGTCATCATTTTGCATTCTGTTGCCCGCTAAGTATTACGTTTGTTTATTTGCCATGTGTTGTTTTCTTTCTCTCAACTTTTGCAAAGAGGCCCTATCGTTAGCTAGAAGATCTTTATTGGATAACAATGGAGATCAAATACGAGGCTCTATTTTTGTTTTTGTTTATTGCATAACAAGATTTTTTCATTTGAAATTGTTTTGTAAAATAGTTTCTGTATGAATGTATTTTTTATTGGAAAATCGATAAAAAGAATTTATTGGATCTACATGTGGTTTTTGTTTTCTTTCCTGGCCGCAGTCACACAGGAAGTCAGTGTTTATGGGATATTAATTCGATTCCCACAGCAGAAATAACTTATTTTACCCCATGGAGGTCAAAGATCATTCTTCTACAGAACTTGGGGTTAACAAAGAACAACCAGGGATACATCTTACAGAAGATGCTGAAACACTCACCAGCCGATGCTCTCCGTAATAACAACATTGCCTCGGGTTATTCCTATTAGTGCCAACAGATCACCTCAACAAACAAAAAAAACGTAGTCAAGCGTTGGGACGTTTCTCAATCGTTTCAAATTCCTTATCCATGTCAAATTTGATGCATTGATGAACAGTTTTAAAAAAAGCTTTGTGCCTGTGCTAGGAATTTCAGCAGAGGAATAATCCAAAATAGATTTCAAAAGAAGTCCTTTGGGGTCAGAACCTCATTCAACTAGATTAAAAACAGAAAAATGGCAGCCGAAACTTTCCATCGCCAGCTTCCTGGTTCTGACCTTAAATGGTTATTTAGTGCAAACAGAGTTTTTGCTTTGAGTGGATTGATTGTTCTGCTTGTTGAAAATTCTGACAAAAGGTTAGAGTTAGATTATTTGAATGTTCTGCAGACTTCCTTAAACCTCTCATCCCCAGAGAGTTCATTGTCTTTTTGTTACCATATCTCAGGAAGTACTTTCTAACTAAAGCATGATCATAGCCCAAATAAATGATGGCCAAAGCTTTTAAAACAGGACCCAGCTCATAATTAACTGATATTATCCTTTAAATGAAGTGAAAGGCATGAACAAATCTGACAAAAAGGAGAAATACTTCAGAGATATATTCATGATCAGGGTCTAAAGACAGAACGCTTATCCCAAGTTCGACAAAAGAGCAACGATGTGAGCGGGTGAATATGTGTGCTGGAATGTGGGGAAAATGTGTTGCTCCTTCTGCAGCCAAGAGAGCCGATGGTTTTTATCTTGCTCTCCAAGAAATTTATGCAAATTAAGTTGTGCCGCAAACAAATCCCTGATAAGAGCTCTGCACACTACACAGACAAATAGCCTCTTCATCTCCGATTGCAGGCACAAAGTGCTCCAGCTTTAACACTGCAACGCTCTGTGCCCCAAAGCCCCTAAATAATTGAAGCACTCTCAAGAGTTTTTTTTATTTTTCAAAGCTGAATTTAGTGGTATTTTATTGCCAGAACTAAAAACTTTGCACTACAATGAAAATAAACACGTAAAAGAAAGGAGATAAATGAAGTTTCTGTAATCTGATGATTCCAGATCGAGAGGTTACTGTTGAAGAAAGAAATCTCCTGAAAAGCCTAAATGTTTGTTTGGTCTTTCGAAGGATCTTATATTCCCTGTAATATAACTCGGGGGAGTTGGTTTATCCAAGCAATGGGGAATCTGGGATTTGCATTACTGCACTGTCAATTATTGTTGGGACACAATAACGGCATTTATATCAATTAAATTTGCACGACTGTGACAGACTCAAATTGGCCTCATTTACCCTCCATCACTTATTAGGCTTCCTACTGTGTGCACAATTAAAAGACTAGCATGGCACTCTGGTTAATTCAATTTAGTGGTAAAAGTGGATCCATCCCCCCCCCCCCCCGATACACCCCTTACTTATGGTTCTACAGGGGCACTTGTTAAAGTTCAGTGAAGGATAGTTGTACCAGAGTTGTGGTCATTGGTAGCTTTGTCAATATTTAAGGTTTACTGAAGCTTAAAACAATCAAGAGTGTTTCTAGATATTGTATTTTAATTTTCAAAACATTCAGACTCATTTCTGGTCACAACTAGCAGAGTGCAGACAGAAATCATGCCTTGCATAGCAGGTGTCAGCTGAAAAAAGTATAATTTATGTAGAAACATTAGCTATTTTAACCCCTAAATGTCAATTAAGTGATGTCAATTGGCCCTAAGTAACCATATCTACTGAGAGAGCCAATAAAAATAGACTTTAGTGACTAGATCAAAATAAATAGACCTATGAGTTTCAATGCAACATGTGAACTGTATACGGTCATATTAAAAACTCAGTATTTGATTCAGTTTATTGTTTGTCGTTTGTAATTATTTGTAGGATTTGCCAACTCTTTCCTCGGTCATGTTAAGCCACATTCCCCAAAACAATACAGAGAGCATGACCTCAGTGTCCTACGGACCTGACTGACCAGGCTGTCCGCAACAACCTGTTACTCCACTTCCTACCGGAACCTCTTTAAATATACTTTGAGGAGTAGGCGTTGGTTGGTCTCCTTCGGTTTTGAGAATTTGTTTTTGGTTGTTGGCCTGCAATAAATTCTGTGGTTGACACAAGCTGAATAGATTTTTGTTCTACAGCATAAAGTATGTCAATAAATACCCCACTGGTGAATTTAAAAACAGCGGTTAATGACAAGTGTCTAAATGAGACGACTAAACGTCATCAGGCCCAACATTAGCCTCCTTTAGCTTAGCGATGGTGACGTGAAGTCATGTGACCGTGCTGTAGTTCCTTTATAGCCCAACATTAGCCTCCTTTAGCTTAGCGATGGTGACGTGAAGTCATGTGACCGTGCTGTAGTTCCTTTAAAGCCCAACATTAGCCGCCTTTAGCTTAGCGGTGGTGAGGTGAAGTCATGTGACCGTGCTGTAGTTCCTTTATAGCCCAACATTAGCCGCCTTTAGCTTAGCGGTGGTGAGGTGAAGTCATGTGACCGTGCTGTAGTTCCTTTATAGCCCAACATTAGCCGCCTTTAGCTTAGCGGTGGTGAGGTGAAGTCATGTGACCGTGCTGTAGTTCCTTTATAGCCCAACATTAGCCTCCTTTAGCTTAGCGGTGGTGACGTGAAGTCATGTGACCGTGCTGTAGTTCCTTTATAGCCCAACATTAGCCTCCTTTAGCTTAGCGGTGGTGACGTGAAGTCATGTGACCGTGCTGTAGTTCCTTTATAGCCCAACATTAGCCTCCTTTAGCTTAGCGGTGGTGACGTGAAGTCATGTGACCGTGCTGTAGTTCCTTTATAGCCCAACATTAGCCGCCTTTAGCTTAGTGGTGGTGAGGTGAAGTCATGTGACCGTGCTTTAGTTCCTTTTTTGCCCAACATTAGCCGCCTTTAGTTAGTGGTGGTGAGGTGAAGTCATGTGACCGTGCTGTAGTTCCTTTAACCTTAGCTTTTTACTTCCGGAGATTGAACTCATGCTTAAAAAAATCCAATGAAATTCCAATGCTAACTTCCAGGTCGGCCAACAAAAATATACCTTCACTGACGCACTCTACAAAGGGCAAGGTCAATCCAGTGCTTAAATAACTCAGCTCTAAAAACCCCTATTAGTATGCTTTGAGGATGTTATATGAGAAGTAAGCATGGGTAATCCAAGGCCACATTTCTTTCAAGGGAGTAAATTGAATACATGATCACATTGTGCAATAATCTGTACCGTTTTACAGCTCACGGATTGTAAGTACTGCAGTTATGGTGGGGCAGCTCCAGTGGGACTCCAATGCTCCTCATTTACAACTCAACCCTGGGTGAAGTGAAGAGTATTCTGAGAGTGTATTCACACTCAGCTATTAGTGAAATGAATGAGAACATTGAAGGTCGACAAGGAGAACAAGATCTTCCCTTCAGCAAGGTTTCATCGCATGCACATATGTATACACACACACACACACACACACACACACACACACACACACACACACACACACACACACACACACACACACACACTCCTCCTCCCCCTCCTCAAAGCTCGTATGTCCTGTGGCCCTGGAGGGAGTTGCTTGTTAAACCAGAAGGAAAGTGGAGGTCGGTGACCCTGCATGGGGATGGTAGTCCGTCATGTCTTTGTCACCTGGGAACCTTCCGGCTGGTTTTCATTCAAGTCCTGCCACAAAGAGCTGAGAGTCGTGCCAATTTTACAGATTCTCCAATACGGCATATTGGACCTGGAGTTGGTCTCCTGTGGTTTATAATTTTCCTTTTACACGTTTGCAATTAGCTGATGTGTTAGATATTGGCACAGTGACAAAATACACTGAGATAAATGGTGCTAACAGCAGTGAAAAATGACAACTTCAACAACAGATCTTTCCAGAAACAATGTCTCTGTAACTCTGAATAACAGAAGAGCACACTGTTAAATGTGAATTGATTAATGGTTTGCATTTTTAAGATGGAGAACCTTACGACTGTTAAAGCCTTGATGGCCAGCAGCTGTGACAACTGCTGATGCAGCAGAAAACAGACGGTGAAAGTTGGCAGGCATGGTCTTCAATAAAGCCCCAAAACTATGTCTTCATTTGTGTTTTGTGTTGCAAAGTCTTTCCTTCTTGAGGACTCTATCAAGTGCTGAGTGTCCTAGTGCAATATCTGACAATAGCTACAAGCTAACATGCTAGCTGTACAGGGAGAGGGTGTTATATTTCTACCCAGCAACAAGATCTACCTCTGAGAAAATCATTTTCTTTACAGAACGACGACGCTAAGGCTTCAACTCTTTCACTATTTATTGGGTGTCCTTGGTGCAGGTAATCACATCTACACTGGTTCTTATACTTGCTGTGAGCAACATTTTGTTATGACTCGAAAAAGTGTTTTCTTGCTCTGCTGTTTCAACGGTAGAGGTGTAATGAAGTTAAACCCAACTAAAACTAGTTACAGGAGAATGGCTGCCATTGTTTCTTGGATGGTGATGCGTTAAACCAGGTTTTATGTTTTGCTTTTACTGCATTGAAACATTTTCGTACAGTTTTGTAAAAGGTTTTTCATTTTGTTTATTTATAGCTAAGTTGTGTGGGTTTTTATGTTGGATGTTTCATTTAGAGTTCTACGTTTGTAAGTTACAACAACAATGGTTTAGTTCAAGGTTTGATGCATGCAGTATTTAAAGTCCATGGTTACCCATTTTAACATTTCTCCTGGCAACTACATGAATTTATTTTGTGGAAAAGTAATTAACATTTCAAGTTAGAGTCATAAGAACATCGGCATGTACTATTGGTAGGAGACAGGAAACAAACTACAGTCTCCAGTGTCTTTTTAATGTCAAGTAATCTGCTGGGTATCTTGTGTGATTGGTTAAGGTTGGAAAGAGAATTTATCCATTTGAGTATCAGAAAAGTAATATATATTATTTGAATTGTGTGATTAAATCCTCCCATGGTTGAATTTGGTGTTCATTTTCCCCTATACAGAGGCCCAGATAGCTTTCCCAAACGCTGTGTACACAGACAGTGATGAAGAGGTCTGCAGCTTTGAGGGGGCCGGGGCTCTGGCCAGACTCGGTGCCTGATGGATGGGCATTCCTCAGCCTTCCTCCCCCTCTGCTCCCCCCCTCAACCTCCCCATTCCCCTACTCTCTCCTCCCCTAGGTGATGAACAAGCTCATTACTACGGCATACAGATAAAAGGAGGCCATTATCTTTTCACAGCGCACTTTGAACTCTGGAAAAAGGAATCTACCCCTCCCTGTCTCCTGGCTTGTGGTTACGTAATGAAGTCACGGCACGGTGAAATAGGTGGCTCACTGCCAAGGTTCTCTGTGCACCCCCGCGCTGAAATATACTCCCAAGATACTGTCATGGACACATACACAGAATTCTAGCTTGTCAGTGAACCGAGTCTATCTGTACTTCTATCCTGTCGTGATGCTTCTGTCAACAGAGGGGAAGTCTGTTATCTTCCCTAGTCAAAAGAAAGACTAAAAGCAAGGGCGACATCTTCATTCAGACGCGGGTGGAGACCAAGCAAACTGTAACTGTGTAGATGGGAAAGATCTGTATGCCATGGTTTTGAGCTTGCCTTTTTATACGCTGAAAAAACTGAAACTTTAATTATATGTATTTTGTCAACAGGTTGCACATAACTGTATTACGTTAGTAGAAGTAAATAATTAAGTTCAGATAGGTTCAACTTAATATTACTGCTTTCAACTAACGTAATACAGTTATGTGCAACCTGTTGACAGAATGCATTTCATTAAAGACAACAGTTTTTTCAGTCTACCTTTCCCATCATTCATATTTAGTTTTCTTGTTTGCATTTAACTCCTGTCACTTCAGACCCAGCCACGCAATCAGTAGACCAACCTCACCTGCTCATCGCCTATTCCCTAATCAGCTTCCCAGTATATAAACCAGTCCACTTCCAATTGCTTGCTGCCACACTGTGTTTGTGCCATGAGTTTTTTTTCAGCCTTGTGGTTTTTTTGGACCTGCCCATGTTGAGTGGTGCTTTGTTTTTTTTTATCCTTAAGCTTTGACACCATATGGTAGTTATTCAGAAAAAGGCCAGAAGTATCAATGTGCTGGTACTAAATACAAAGTGAGGGTTCACAAAAGTCAACAGGTTTCATCAATCGGAGTCCTGTAGTTGCTGAGATTTCTACAACACAACATAGAAGAATGAAACGAACCCTTGAATAGCACAGACCTCCAACAAGGTCAATGGTTTATCCACTTGTTCGGCAGATGGTCCCATTTATTGAAAAGAAAGTCGTTCTTCCAAGTGTTCATGTGGAAACAATAAGTGTTTTATTGAATTGCTCAGAGCGCTATGAGCAATATGTCTATATCTGTTTCTCAGTTTCTAAATGATAGGGTGTTCATTTTTACAGGTTGAGGATGATGACACCTACGGTTACATTACATAACCTTCATTAACGTGCTGTCAAAATGGGGATTAAAGAACCCATTTCACAGATTCGAATCTTTAGTCCTTATCTGGTCCAACCAATCTTTAAAATCAGCCAATAGTTTTTCCTCCGATCCGTGGCCTTAATGTGAAAATTGTCACCTGTATATTTACATTTTGGATGCAAAGAGATGTTGTGATCAGATCAGATTGAAGCAGCCGTAAAGATCGAAACCAGGGCATCACCACTCAGAGCCGACTGTGTCACTCAAACTGATTTTTTGACACAGTGGGAATACATACACCCCATCCCCCCGGTAAAATGACGCCCTTGGGACTCACTCCTCCGCTGCCAGCCCAGGTGCGACTCATTGTTGGTTTGAATGCAGGAAAAATTGAAAAACACAACACCCTGTGAATCTTCATCAAGGTCACAGCAACTTTTCTCTCCTCTTTCACAAAAAAAATCCATAAACACACCCTGAGCCACCTCCACCTTACACACACACACACACACACACACACACACACACACACACACACACAAACACACCTCTTTCCCTGAAGGTTTGCGAAGCGCTGTTTGAATTCACCTATCACCATGACAACTACTCTCTCTTTACCGGCTGTGCCCGTGGGAGGTTTTTTCGCCCAGCCTTTTTTAATTTCACACTGTGTGGATATCTCCATTCAGTAATTACAATCCCATCCATTCTCATTTTCCCTGTCCAGACAATGTGCCCGGGATATACACAAAAAGAAAAAATCTCTTGCCTCTTTACGCACACACACACACCCACATTCGCCTCGCGCAAACACACCAGGATAGACCCCCTGCGTCCACGAACACATGGGGAGAGTGTGTGTGTGAGAGAAAGAGATAGAGGGAGAGAGACAGATGTGAACTGTCACAACTCCAAATTCACCAACGCACACAATCACACACAAGCGCATCGCTCTCACAATCCAATTACAAGCCAACCTCAAGTCTGAGAAGTTGGGCTCATTGTGAAAAAAGTTAATAATTGCAAAATAATGAGAACTCAAATCAAAACGATTTGTCTGTTGTTGCAAATAGGCAAGGTCAGGCAAGGGGGCATTTCACATGACAAGGCCACAACCTTTATATAATAAAGCTGACAACAACACTTAGTAGACGGTATACTTTAAAGAGCCCTATCCTGCTCTTGTTCAGGTTTCATATTTGTATTTAATGCCTCTACTGTCTCCGTGCTTCAATGTTCAGAAAGCTCTTTATGTTTCTCATACTGCCTGTGCTGCTGCTCCTCTTTTAACCCTCTGTCTGAAACCAGAACCCAGTCTGCTCTGATTGGTTAGCTGGCCGGGGGGGGGGGGGGTCTGATGACTTGACAACATGTTGGGTAAACCTCTCTCCTGTCCCTCAGTGTCAGCACACGTTAACTCTCCAGAAAAGCTAAGTTGTGTCAAATGTGCTCCCCAGGTTTGACATGTCTTTAGATGCTGTACGTTGTCTCTCTCCTGTCTTTATAACGTGTAGCGCAACATCAGGTCAAACCGCAGAACTCTGGGCTCCGTTGTGAATTTGTTTAGGGAGGCTTTGGCTGATTTTTTGTTTATCATGTCTTCCTGTTATTCAATCTTCTGCGCTATAATTATATACGTATTGCTGACACTTCCATAATTATCGTCTCCATTCCCACCGAGCACTCCATTACTGCTCATTACATAAAATAAGGGTGGCGGCAGCATCAGACAGTGGTGGTTCAGCATGTCTCCTCAGCTGACGCATATATCACATTTGCATGAAGCCTGTTGACCAAGAGTGGTCAAACAGGATCTCCTTCACCTGATGGCTCCAAAAAAGTTTTACCCTTATAAAAATGTTTGTCTATGCCTTGAACTCACTCACATAAAAACAACAAAGAAGTCACATATAGCAAATTAGAGAAACAGCTGTAGTATTTGTTGAAAGTCCTATGTTTAAATGGTACAAAAGAACAAACTCAGAGCCAGAAACTCATGTGCTGTTATGTGTATTGACATATTGAAGTATATTCCTCAGCATAACACCTCACAGAACCTGTATTCAAACTTGTATTGTCAACTCATTGATTGCAATTTAAATGAAGACATTGAATGGGGCTCTTTGGTGGGGTCAGAAAAACTGTCTACAAGAAGAGAAGATAATGAGAAAAGTTTCCAAAATCCAATTTAAAGTTCATGTGTGCATCATTTGAAAACACTGGAGCACATGAGGCCTCTATTTTGTGTTATGATGGGATCAGAACATTGCTATGTCATTATTTTCCATCAGTGTGTCCTGCAGGCCTGGATCCCTGTTCTCATCCAGGATACTCTTTGATAATATTTCTATTATTTACTCTGTATATGCATGCAGAGGTGAAATAAAAAGCATGGAAATGTACAAATACGTAGTCCCTAACCCTTAAGTAAAAGCAAACAGTATAAAAGTACCAACAGTCTTACTTTGTTATGGCCCATTTCATATCTTGACTTATAATTATGTCAATGTTCATTTAGTAATCAAGCAGTATGTTATCTTGATCTGTAACGAAACTAAAGTAGAAGTACAAAGTAGCATGAACTGGAAATACCCAGGTAGTGTACAAGAACCTCAAAATTGTTCATATGTTTCAGAATACCTCTAATCGTCCCATTTTCATTGTTACAGCAAAAGAAAAATACATAGGTAGAAATTACACAAATGAGTATTTAGAAAAGTACACGTCCAGGTGGAGAGAAGCAAGTAGTACTTCATTACATTCAAAACACTTTATGCATGGTCCTGTCTTCTTTGTTTCAGCATTACATCTCCACCCTTTTTAGCTAAAACCTCCACATGCAGCATGCATATTTAAATACTGACTCAGACTTCACATCGCTGAAGGTAGGCGGATGTGACCTCAGTGGTTGTTTACGGCTCAGATGTTCCCAGGGCTCCCAGAGGACTCGCGTTGCAACAAAGCATTGCGCTGCATGTAAACACTGACCCGGCTTAAACCGTGTTTACCCCACAACTGTTTTAGGTCAGCACTGTGTCCCCCACACAGGCCTCTTAGGCAGATATCAACACTGATAGCATGCTGGATGATGACTGCACACCAGCAGGGATTCAGAAGCATGAGGTCATTTAAAATAATATAAAAAAACGAGTTTCTGACTATTTCTTCAAAATGATCACTCTTTCCCAAAAGTATGTCTGACGTTTTTTTAAACTTCGACTTTTAAAAATATCCCCCTATTTTCTCATTATTCTAAATCCTTATTCATGTGGCCCTAGTCATCTTTAAAAAACTCACACTTTTTGCATCCCACATTTTCACCCCACAACATTTCTGAATTATTTTCAAAATTTCTGAATTATTTTCTAAACTTCTGAATTATTTTCTAAATTTCTGAATTATTTTCTAAATTTCTGAATTATTTTCTAAATTTCTGAATTATTTTCTAAATTTCTGAATTATTTCCTAAACTTCTGAATTATTTTCTAAATTTCTGAATTATTTTCTAAATTTCTGAATTATTTTTCTAAATTTCTGAATTATTTTCTAAATTTCTGAATTATTTTCTAAATTTCTACTTTTAAACATTTCCAATACCATAAAATGAAAAGATAGATTACATACAGATCATAATACAACTTAATATAACCCCATATCATTTTTAAAAATCAACCAGAGCCATGGAAGTGTGGTTTTTAGTCTTGAAATGCAAAATATTGGTTAAATCAAGTAAGGAAAGTCAATATCAGAATTGGCTATTAACACGTTGTGTCATTCAATCCATCATAAATCAAGTGGCTGGTGAGAAGTTAAGAAAAAAGCAGGGTTCGATGTTTCAAAACCATCCATCTTAGACAATTGGGCTTCTTCTGGAATATCAAAAACACAGATTCAGATGGATGTGGATATATCTCTGACATACCAACACATATTCATTAACAGTGACACCTCGATGGTAGCTTTCATATTCAGTATTCTGTTTGTGGGATAAGCAGGTGTTTCACTTACCTGGGTAAGGTATGAAATATGAGATATGAATACTGTATTATCAACTCAGCTCTTTCTAAGTTTTTCCTAGAAACGTTTTGTTTTCTAACTTGAAATTAAATTGACATTTGATTTACCTGAACTTTAAAGCAGCCTGCCTACATATTTTGTTGATGATGAGAAAAGCTGGTTTTAGCTTATTAGATGCAAATTAAAATAGCATTAAAAGCGTAACACTCTCACAATGCTGCAAACACATCTGTTGATTAGTTTGAGTATAAATAACTTTGCTTTTTTAATGAGCTACAGAAGCAAAAACAAATGCCTCTGCCGTTTGCTTCTCTAATATTATTCCCTTGATGAACAAATTAAACAGTTCATTCTTGCTTTGTAAGAAAAGTGTTTTAAAATATTCCTTCTCTTTGGAGCTACAGCTCGTAGTCCTTACAGGGTCAAAGGTTGGGTTTTCCTCTCTGAACACAACACGTTTGCTTCACTGACATACATATATTGAAGGATCAAAGGAATTGTAATGTAACTTTCCCACATTTTGACATGTTTCCCATCCCCGACGCTCCAAATATTTGGCCACCCACCAACACGCCATACCACCGCAGTGTAAACAACATGTCATTTTCATGCCGTTTGATCACTGAGCTATTCTGAGTGAGCCTCCCGAGGTTTTGCAACTGGGGGTTCGAGGTGCAGAGGCGATGCTCTGGTGTAATGATAAGCTGAGCCCCCCCTCTTCTGCTTTGTCTCTTTCACTTTTAAGGATTGAGGTTTTGAAAAAGAATAATAAAACAACTGTCAGCTAATTGGCAATAGAAGTGCACCACAGAGGAATAAAAAAACTACAAAGTGACTCCACCAGGGAAATGTAGAAAGCTTCACTGTAAGCACACAGTCGGGTTTTAAGGGCATCCTCCTGTTGCGGAACAATCCCTCGTCGTCTACTTTTGTGCTTTCATTGTTCAATTTTTCATTTTCCTCTTCCTCGCACCGCACACAGAGAGACTTAATTCTACAGTAAGTCTCTCTGTGAAGAAGTTTACTTGGAGCGACGGCGGCCCACAGCTGAGAGCTCCAACCCAGACCTGACTCCGGCGGCTTCAAATCATCTTTATAGTCCTTTGTTTAGAAGAAGAAAGATGTGAGAGGTGAGGCTCGCAGCGGCACACAGGTTACCCAGATACCATAAGTAAGTTGTCACTCACAGAAAAGATGTCTCTTTAAGCCCAAAGTGAATTGTTGTCTGTAGTTCAAACAGCATTAGAGGCTGAAAACCCCAAATAATAAATAAATATTCAATTTGACTAATATTAATGTCTATTCTGTAGATATAGGTTTTCACACATTTGTGGAACTCTATTAGGAAAATGCTTTTTACAGCTTCAGGATATTTCTGCTGCAGTACCACAGTTGCCCACTGGGGGAAATTGCCAAACTATATAATCCTCTCACTGCCCTGCAGACTCCTGTGGTTCTATACCGAAGAATATGTATTAAATGTGGATGTGAAAGGTGGCTTCATGCAATGTCTACAAGAAATCCCAGTTAAAAAAAACCTATTTGTCGGCAGGCTGCAGCTTTGCAAGATTTGCAGTGTTGGTTTGAAGTGCACGTATCACCTTAACTGCCCGAGCCTGGATTTGAAGTTGGAAGATGCTGGAAATGCTAAATACAACACCTAATAATTGGATAATTCATGACAAATACTCATATTCCTTCAAAGCATGCATTTATTTATAGACTGATAAATAATGGTGTGAAATATCCAGCTGTTATTTACACGCTTCTATCCCATTCTGGTTATCACACCTGCAGTCAAATGTATGCAGACACACACTAAACATAGACACACCACTCACACTGTTTTTTAATTTGCATCTAGGACCAAGCATCTGATCATCATGTGCACCTTCTCTAGACGTCCAAGAGGAATGAAAGAAATCAGTATACTCGTGGCATTGCCAATGTGTTCAAATGAATCCTGCATGCATTTAGAAGGGTTTTCATTTTGAGGATCTGATATTTTTCTCCACAAAACATCAGATGTCCCCATAACGTGAGTGTGTAAACAGATTGATATCCTCAAATAGTGATAAATACCAACACACACACACACACACACACACACACACACACACACACACACACATGCATACAGGCCTACTCATTCATGAACATATGTACAAAGACACACATCACTCACACATCAACAGCGCATAAAAAAAAGCTTATCAACATTGCTCCTTTCCTGGATCAGATGACATGAGCCATCCCATGGTTCAGGACACATTTGGTCTCTTCTGCCATGCTAATAATATGCTATCATCGGGCTGAACCACAAATGCACCGCTCGTGGCCGTAATCTTGTTGTCAGCTGTCTCGCACTGTGGATGACGTGCAGACACTCAAAGCCATTTGGCATGTAGGGATGAGATCCCACAGCCCCAGCTTAATTGGATTTTGAAATGCGGTGTGTGTGTGTGTGTCTGTGTGTGTGTGTGTGTGTGTGTGTGTGTGTGTGTGTGTGTGTGTGTGTGTGTGTGTGTGTGTGTGTGTGTGTTCATCTGTCTGCGGGTGTATGCACACATGCATTGGTAGTTTTCATATGCGTGTGAGTGCTTACATCTGACACATAAACCATATCGCTGTCAGGTGAAAACCTCATAAATTACATCCTTTCATGAGTGCAGGAACACATCCTTGATCTTAAACTGCTTGTGTTTTGAGTTTATCTAATTGATTTCGAAAGGGTTTCATCATCTTATACTGGTGGAAGATGCACTGAAAAAAAGCAATGGTTGGAAAATCCTGTCAGTAAACATTATGTTTGTTCAATTTTACTTCAGAAATGGTGGTTTATTTTAACTTATATTTTAGATTTAGCAATAACTCCTGTCAGTAATGGTAATGGGGTATGAAACATGTGCAGACAAACCTCCAGGATATATAAACTGATTTGTTGGACAAAATGAAAGCATACATCTAGACAGTTTAAATAACAAATAGCTGGAGCCGTGCAATGCTCACTGAGTTTCCATTGGGAGTCAGGGGGTCCACAGTTTTCAGTTTGTGACCTAAACTAGATATTTGATGTCTTCCTAGGACCCAAACAAAAATACATCAACAATCCACACTTATTTCACTGAACACAGCACAACTTAAAATGCATGGTCACCTTTTTATTTTGTAGTAAAAAGTACATCACAACTATTTGAATTTGCTGATATTTATCGATAACAAAATTCCCATCTGAATCTATACTGAAAAATAAGGAAAGAGAAGGTACACAACATCTGAGCTATTGTGATGAGCAGTGCAAAAAACCGTTCTCTTTATTATTGTAATTAGGAAAATTAATTCCCACATTGTAGATGTTGATATACATTTCACTGACCCAATAAGTGCTTTAGAAGAGACTGCACTAGGGGGATATTACACGCTTTCAGAGACTACAAATTGGTTTCGATCATCTTGATTATCATCTGTTTGACCTTGTGACTCTGCCGTGTTTGATATCAGCTACCAAAATGGAAAGCAAAATGTTATATAGATGATTGGTTGCAGGGTACAAATATAGAGCCAACTCCTAATCAATCAAAAAATACTGTTTGGTAGATATAACTGCAGTCAAATATCAAATGTTGTCATTGTGAAACATGCAATGGATGTTGAGTGTTTCAGCCATTAGCCGGTACCTGGTTCGTCTCCTCAAATGTATTGTGAAAAATCCCATATCTGAACGTATAATATAAAGTGGAACGCAGGCAATCTGTGTGTCCCTGCTTTCAGGTGAATTAAGGGATTGCATATTGCTTAAACATTGAACAGAAATGTTCCTAATGCTGTTTAAATAACCTTAAATGCTTTGTTTCATTTAGAAGAAACAAGCATGTGGAATAAGAGGCCTTGAAACGGTGAAATTGTTGTGGTGCAAGATCTTCACCCGGAAGGTTTGGATATGGTGGATGTGAAATCTGAGCAGCAAGGTTACTCTTGCAAAGCCACTGTATAAATGGAGATTCCTCCTTAGAAAGCAGTGCAAAATAGTGAAATTTCTTCAATGGAAGAAACAAGAACCTCAAACTGAAAGCATAAAATCCTCCAAATTGAAAATGGTTTGTTTCCTCTCCAGCAGCAATGTGTGTTTATACTTTCCTGTTCCCCGCGTGCACGTGTTTGCTCTTGCATGCATTCGAGTTCATAAACCCTAAAATGAAAGGTATGAGATAGCCGCATGGAAGTCTGCCAGCGTGTGAGATAGAAGTGGACGCTCCACTGCCTCTCGGAGAGACAAGAGAGCCGACGTCTCGTCTGCATTCTCCGAAAAACAGCGTAACCCAGCCTCTCCGGAATTCACCGTCCCCTGTTGACTCCAAAACGGGAAAGTGTGCGAGTGAACCTATGGCAGGAGCTTCTAGTCTGATGGGTTTTCAGACTGTGATCATTCACAGTGTGGAGGAAGAGGCTGTTTCCCGGTCTATTTTGATTGAAGATTGAACGACTAGACATGGGAAGTCATGTATTATATTTGACTACGTTTTCAATCTCTTTCAATCCCTCATAAAAGTGTCTCGTTGAATAGAATACTTTACCGGTTTGGGAAAGTTTCTGCAGACGTGAAAATGAATTCATTTTCTATAATCTAAAGAAGAAACAGTGAGAAACAAAACCAGAACATCCCTAAAAAACCCATAAAATGACCTAGAAAGAAGTTTTCTAAGAACGGCAGAGACAGTCGAAAACGTTTCCATCTCTGATCGTTCACAGATTGAAAAGAAAGAGGACATGCTGGTGGATAGAATATTTAATAAGATCTGTAAAACTAGGCTTGACTTTAGAAATATAAGAAGGGCAAATTCAGGTTGTGTTCACAGAATAAAAGTTAAACTGTCCAACTGCACGAGTTACACCAAAGTTCCTGAGGATATGTCACTGCTTCGATTAGTACTGTGTATCGTCGTCACTGGGGAGAAGTACACTGGGTTCAAGCTTGCACAGATTCAACTTTGGTGTCCTCTAACACAGGAATTTGTTGTCGATCAAACATTTACAAACAGTCTTAAAAGGGATTGTTCAGGGGATGGGGAGCAAACAGAGGAAGCTTAGCTGTATGCACTCTTTAAACAGCTCCATAACAGAAGCCTGGTTTGCAGACAGTTAGTGACTAACTCAGAAACGTACTGTGACTGACCAGTGATACCATATTCCCAGCTAGCTAGCATGTTAGCAGTTAGCTCATTAGCTGCAGAGTTTTGTTGTACCACTTCCTGGTTTGAACAAGCCTATAGCAAAGAGTTCAGGTTGTTTGGACACATAAAGGGTAAAGGCATTTCAGTTTAGCTACCACATTTAGATTACAGAGTATCTTGCAATGGGATCGCAGCAGCCCAGAGGTTAAGTGGGTTAGGGTTACTGCTAACAAATTAATTATGGCGCACTCAGCTCGGACCACAAACTCGACCTTTATTGGGATTTAACCTACACACCTGTAAAGTGGCTGCACGATGAGCATGGTTACAGGAGAAGAACTCACACCCGTCTCTGTTGAGCAGCTGAGGTTGTCTCAAGGGGCTTTTTAACCAGACCTTATCGCATCAGTCGCAGAGCTAAAAGGGGTCAGCCTACTTTTGTTTATGGTACGAGGTGAGTTTGATAAACAGCAGCCTCTTCCCATTTTGTTGCTATACACCAATCTAGCCCCCTGCCAAATGACTGCACTAGTGAATCCACTGAAGTTTAGAAGCTTATTCAGTCTGCAGAAGAAGCACTGGAAGATAGGAAGCGGCAGAGATGGGGATATAGATAGACGGAGGGATAAGCAGGACAGATTTTCCCTGACTTTTCCGGAAGCCATCTGTCTTTGTTTGAAGTGTATGACTGCTGTCAGGTTGCTGTGATAGAGACGTAAACAAACAGGAGGATCACAGCTCCTTATCTGTGCTCATTTCTCCTCCCTAACAAGACAAACACCAGCAATCCTGTCATGTTGACTGTGTGTGCATGTGTTGTGTTTGTGTTTGTGTTTGTGGTGTGCTTTGTGTTGTTCAGTAATGTTTGACCAGAAAAAAAGATGTGAATATTTTAAGAAGCATGATGCAAATGCAGAGAAATGCAACGATGAGCCCGGCAGGTGCAGCGAGAACATGTTGGTTTCTCTTTGAAGACCTCCTTCGTTATCCAGCTCATCAGAGGAGGCATGGATGGAATAGAGGTCATCTCAGCTGCCTGTCTGCTTTCTGCTGATTGTACTTATTAGAAAACACAAATATAGGTTGCTTGGGCACAGAAAATCCAATTTAAAAATGTGCATTTGTCATTTTCCCCTCTACCAGTGTGATGCTAAATTGAAAGTTGTTTCAGCAACACTGCGCAGGTTCGGCTGCCATCAGCTTTCTGTAAATATACCCGTTTGTTGTCAAAGGCTGTCAAAGAAAATAATGAACGCCGTAGCACCGTGTCAAGATCGTTTATATAGGAGGCTTTGGTTAAGAGCAGCTTCGCCTTCATTTTGGACAGGTTCAAACCATATGAAGGCTTGGATGTTGAGAACTCTCTTACTTGAAAATGGCAATGCAGAAGATGTTGTTGTGAGTGGACTTTTAAAGAGGCACTGCTATGCTTTTTGGGACGTTCCCTTTCCTGTAGTGTGTTTATATAAGGTGTTCAGTGCATGTAAATGGTTATCAAAGGTTTAAATCCCTGTGTGTCCTCCAGTGCCTGAAACGCCTCCATTGGACTGCTTTATTTACTTCCGGGACATAGTGACATCACGATGTAACACTGACTCGAACACATTGTACGTGATAGACTAAGGGGCGGGACATCTCTAAGCGGTTGAGGAATCACAACAGCTGACCAATCAGAGCAGACTGGGCTCTGGTTTCAGACAGAGGCTGAAAAGAGGTGCTGCAGCACAGGCAGTATAAAGCAAAGAGCTTTTTAAAGCATGGAGACATGTCACAGTAGAGACACTTCATACTGATATGAACCAGAACATTAGCATAGTATGTCCCCTTTGGATCAATTTGTTGCAGAATATTGTTTATTATTTAAAGCATTTCGATAACCAGCTCAACATGCGATGCAAACACCAGTACCGGCACGATCACAAGGAGCCATCAGGCATTCCTCAGTGGTGGAGGGGGTTACAGTCAGTGTTTAATTCATACTTCAGCACCGAGGCGATGTGTACCAAAGTGACAGCTGCGAGGCATTTTGGGTTCGGGGGTTCATTGTAGGCGCTTCCAGTTACCATAGCAACACAATCCCAGCTGAGGTTTGTTAACATTGCACTGACGATGGGTTTTCTTTTAGTGGAGGTAATGCCGGTCCAATGCATTTGTCAATAAAGTTTATCAATCACAAAAACATGTACTCAATACTGCACCCGACATGGTATTATTATCTTCACATTTATATTCTATTTAAAATTCCATTCCTTACTCACTTCATATTTAAACTGCCCAGCCAAAAAAAAGGTCCCCAGCCTGTGTGGGGGCAGTGCTATGATCTGGGGTTGCTGCAGTTGGTCTGCTCTAAGTTCAGCAACCTCCCCAAAGAGTGAGGTCAGCTGACTCCCTGAATATACTGAAGGACAGGTTATTCCATCAATGGGTTTCTTCTCCCCTGATGACACGGGCATGTTCCAAGATGACAATGCCAGGATCCATCGGGCTCAGACTGTGAAAGAGTGGTTCAGGGAGCATGAGACATCATTTTCACACATGGATTGGCCCCCACAGAGTCCAGACCTGAACCCGATTGAGGATCTTTGGGATGTGCTGGAGAAGACTTTGCGCAGTGGTCCGAATCTCCCGTCATCGATACAAGATCTTGGCGAAAAATGAATGCAAGACAGAAATAAATGTTGAGACGTTGCAGAAGCTCGTGGAAACGATGCCACAGCGAATGCGTGCCGTAATCAAAGCTAAAGGCGGTCCAACGGATATTAGAGTGTGACCTTTTTTTTAATCTACTTTTTTATTGCTATTTTATTACTTTTGAGATGTTTACATTTTGAATTGTTAGTTCTTGTCTTTTCATTTCTCTAATGTACAGTGCCTTTTCTTTTTATGCTTCTGCAACTTAATCAATAAATCAATAAAGTACTTCTTATCTTATCTTATATAAGAGCCGGTGCACGACTTGATCTCTGTGTATGATCATGCCTTGTTACATTTTCCATCCTAACTATAAGAAAAAACATAAAGGGCGACGAAGACTTGAATGAGGGCCTCCTTTCATATCTTCAAGGTAACTGTCAAGAAGTGAGGGCCTTGACACGGAGCAGCAGCTACACACAAACACTGATATTGCACATTAGACTAATGGAAGCACATTTGCATATTATCATGTGCATGTACGTATGCACCTAGGTCTGTGTGCGTGTCTCTGTATGAAGTCAAATATAATGAGACCTCACTCAGCCTCAGGTCTGCCCACTCACTATAAACGCACACAGAGGGACGCTGTCATCTGCAATTCAAATGATCAATTCACTAATTAGTTAACAGAGCCAAAAGGTCTAAATACAGTTGGAGTAATCACTGAGATGCCATCTCCGTTCGATCCCTGTTTTTATTCACAATGAGTAATATGGAACTCTGTCTGGAAGAAGTCGAGGACAGATGGAACTTATTCTGTTAAGAAAACACACACATTTTGTTGAGATAATTGGCGAGATATGGGGGAGAAAAAGCATTTTCCTGCTGAGCCTAATTAGGCAGAGAACATTTTCATAGCTGCCAAACAACAGTAGACAAACCAAAGGTGCCCTATAACAGGAATCGGTGGCTTCATTATAATGTGACAACGTGGAGCGGCTGTCACATCCCGGACAGCCAGAGATCAGGAATGCTAAAGTTCTTCCACAGATGATAAAACTTGTATATTTGTAAAAGCTCTATCACAGGCACCGGGCTCCAGAGCGAGGGATCAATACGCCGGCGGTCGCTTCGATCCGTGGAAGGTGGATCGGAGGAGTTGTGATGAAGCACCGGAGGTCAAAGGCCACTGTTGGCATTGATCTCTAACAGCTGAAGATCATCTGAGAGCCTGTCCTGCCGGATCGATGATGAATCCTCTCCAAAAAATGCAAGAAGGACATTTTTCTTATATAAGAGACACCTCCCACATGGCATAATGACTGGATGTGGTGGTGGGGGGCAGTCGGATCACAAAATGGCCCTGCAGTGTGGGCGGAATAAAATAGGTAAGCCTCTATCCTATGAATTTAAATTAGCAAATGCAGAAAAAGAGAAAAAACATTATGGAAATACAACCCAAAAAAATGGGTGAGGCGAGGAATACACGGCACAAAGAACATTTAAGAGAATAACAATCCAAAGAGCTTTACAAAAAACATTGAAAGCATCAAGAATAGTCAAAACTGGGGACGTGTGTGCATAGATCTGGGCAATAGCACGAAATAGGACTAGATAGGAGTCATTGGATTGTGTTGTGGAATAATGAACAAAGCGGGTCGAGTACAACTGAACATTTACTTTGTAGGAATGCAGCAGTTTACAAAAGTAACAGTGGTTGTAGTGGAAACATGCACTTCAAAATAAAAGCATTTCCTGTCAAGCCTTTCAAAATTAAATCCGGCAACAATATGCTTCAACATTTCTCCTGCTTAAATCAAACAAGTCCCAACAAATTGATCCCAAATTGGTAAATTATTGGAAATAAACCGAGATGCTGTCTTGTAACTTGGATATCTTAATATCCTAATATGACATAAGTGTTGTCTGTGCCCGGATGAAGGGTCAGTGTCAGTGGGGGCTTTGTTGATGATCAGGTGACGAGAGGTTCTGGTCCTCGTGGAGGTCAAAAATATTATGATATGGGTGTTAATTTAGCATGTTCAAAAGCGAAGCTAGGGTTAGGGTTAGGGTAGGTGCAAAACAAATCCTTACCAAGCAACCATATGTGCCAAGTTTGAAGTTACAATGTTGTAATTCCATACTTTCAGCCAAAAAGAAGGCACTGATTAATGGCACAGTGTGTTTATTTGCAATGAAAACTTCAGATTTCTCATGGATTTACTGTGAATATGAGCCACTCTGGGGAACAAGCACTGTCACATCATCCTTCTGGTATTCATGAGAAGGAAATATGGAATTTATTTTGTAGACTTAAGTATCTCCTATTCAGAGCCACAAATTATGGAAACACAGATGGCAAACAAGACAACAAGCAGCTGCCAGCAGTTTAAGGTGACAACAAATAAGAAACGGGAACAAGTTTAGCACTAAAGCAAAGGTGCTTAATAAATTTAACAAGGCCTAGTTGGCACTTGTGTTCTGTGAAGAGGATTTGTCGAAGTTTCTTGTTTTAATAGAGAAGTGAGGACTTGTTTTGTTACAGTTTGAGAGGTGCTGGGAGTCTGGTGAGATGCAGTTAATTAAGATTTGTTCATTCCTCCATCTGTTTCAGCTGACACTGTACAGAACACTGTTGGGACATTTTTCTACAATACATAATAGAGTTTCCCTCTGTGTCTTCAGCAATTGTGGAGGATTTGGAAACATTACCTCAACTGCACCATGGAGGACGCAAAGCAAAACTAGTGTCTGTAGTCAAAAAGAAACTACAGATCCCTGGGTCCTGCTAAAGCGATATGTGTGGGGGAAGAAGATTGGCAGGTTATATAATAAAGTTGAAATACTCCAAATGATAACAAGAGAACAAAAACACTCTTCTCCTCCAACAGAAGTCCTCCTCGAACAAGTATTTAATCTCCAGATTGCCGTGCAGGAGCTCCTCTGTGCCAAGAGGACTCATCTGAGAGCAGTCTGCAACTCGGCTGTTCGCAGCATATGATTTCAGGAGAATGAAGTCCTGTGCCAAGCCACACAAGCTCAACAACTGTATAAAACATAAGCAAACGTGTCCTTTCAATGATACGCCACGGAGGGACACAGTGTGGCAACGATGCAGAAAGCTGTAGGTAGTAATCCTCAACTACAACTACAAGGGTTATGGGTACAGGCTTTAGCTATAGGGAGGGAGGGATGGATGGATGGATGGATGGATGGATGGATGGATGGATGGATGGATGGATGGATGGATGGATGGATGGATGGATGGATGGATGGATGGATGGATGGATGTTTGGATGGATGGATGGATTGATGGATGGATGGATGGATGGATGGATGGATGGATGGATGGATGGATGGATGGATGGATGGATGGATGGATGGATGGATGGATGGATGGATGGATGGATGGATGGATGGATGGATGGATGGATGGATGGATGGATGGATGGATGGATGGATGGATGGATGGATGGATGGATGGATGGATGGATGGATGGATGGATGGATAGATAGATAGATAGATAGATAGATAGATAGATAGATAGATAGATAGATAGATAGATAGATAGATAGATAGATAGATAGATAGATAGATAGATAGATAGATAGATAGATAGATAGATAGATAGATAGATAGATAGATAGATAGATAGATAGATAGATATAGGATCTCTTTAACAAGTTCTGCATGGATTATAATGTGCCTACATAATGCATGCAGTGACTCTCCATGCCTGTCTGTTTTGGCACATATATAGCTCTAGATGCACGTTGTACTTTAAGGAGACCTGTGAAAAGTGTGACTCTTCTACCTCTCACATGTACAGTATTACACAGGATATGTCCCATTGAGTTCAGGCTGTTCTCAGACACAAGAACCGTCCCCAAATGTCATTATTGAGGAAAGACAATTAAGGAAACAGAGCTAGAGGAGAGAAAAAACGGAGCGACTGTTGAGAAGTTAGAACAAAGCCGCATACATTATTCACTTTTCCAGCCGCCTGCACAAAACAAACATACAGCGCTGGCTTCAGGTGCCGGGGCGAGCTCCTGATTGAATGTTTTTTTAGCGTAGCGTACAGTATAACAGTGAGCAATGATAAAAGTGCATTAGTGAGACGGATCCGTCCTCAAAATGAAGATTAATTAAGCTGGAGATGAACATGCTCGTGATGGAGTAGCTCTTGGCAGTTTCTTCCCCCAGCCTACTTAAAATTCAACGTCAAACGGCGCTGCTTTTGGCCTATAATTACAGCATCAGTCATTATTGATCATTGTCACATTAATAAACAGCTCTTAACATTTGGAAGAATTTGCCTAAGACAAAATACCGAGGCAACAAAGCCGGCCCTCTCTGCATCAACCTCGGAGAAACACGAGGAACAGAACCGTCCGGATCGAGGAAATTGTGGGATTTTTTTGGAGCGCTGCAGAATCAACATTCAAAAGGTGTTTTTTTTTTGAGAAAAGGGAGACCGTGATGTCGACCGAGCCTCGAGATGATAGCGTTTCAAGGATACACTGCTTTTGTTTGCATTGTTTGGTCGATGCGTGTGCGTGAAATAGCTGGGGGGAAATGTCAGTGTCATTCCATTATGTATCAAGGCAAAACACAGAAGGGTATAAATTCCAGCGGAAAATAGAGCGTGTGTGTGAGTGTGTGTGTGTGTGTGTGTGTGTGTGTGTGTGTGTGTGTGTGTGTGTGTGTGTGAGTGTGTGCTCCTGTAAGTGTTTGTCCTCTTGTTTTGGAATACACAGGACAGTATGATTTGTCTTTGCTTCTGTTCTACATCATTCAGTTATTATTGTAGAGGCAGACAGATATTCCGGAGCAGATAATAAGCATAACAAGTGACAGTTTCTAAAGATCACTGCGTTGACAGATGTGTGTGTTTACAATGACAGCGTACTGTTGTCTTAATGCTGATTGATTTCAGGATAGATTATTGCTGTATGTTGGTGCCTAATGCTTTAATGTTGGTAAGAAGTTTCAACCATCAGCTGCATTGGCCTCCCATTGGGGACCCGGCTGTACCTCCAACAGTTTGCTGTTTCTTGTTTATTACTCCTTTTAAAACACAGTGTTAGAGAATCACAAATCTCCAGATTACGCTTGACATGTCATGATTTTTTAGATGTAATGTCTCAAATGTGGCATTTCAAATGTGGTAAGGCTAGGGTTAGGGTTTTGGTGGTTGGTTTATAGATAGATAGAATCGGGAGGATGAAACCCTCTTTATTAGTCACATACAAGCACACACAGTGAAATGTGTCCTCTGTATTTAACCCATCCTAGTACTAGGAGCAATGGGCAGCTATTGTACAGCTATTTGCTGAAGGGCACCACAGCAGGGCCTAGGAGGTGAACTGGGACCTCTCTAAGTAGCAGTCCACTTTCCATATTTCAAGTCTGTTCTGGGACTTGAACCGGCGACCCTACGATTCCCAGTCCAAGCCCCTACTGACTGAGCCACTGCTGGACATAGGAACCTGGGAGGGGCCTGTCTCCCTGCTTCTCTCTTCCCACGAATACCTCCGCGTTTTTACGGTAAGTATCTTTTTTATGTTTAACAAATTTTGATTTCTACTGTCCCTATTTCCTATTAAATGACTTTAATCCTCAACTGTCTCGCCTCAATTTGGGTTTCGAACATTGGCCTGATCTCATTCATCGACAAATGCAAGTGGTTATTATATTACCTGCCTGTATTAGCATTGGACTTATTACGACTGCATTCATCAATAAACGTTATATGGTCCTTGTCTTTCTTGCCTCAATTGGTTTAAATATTGGAATACGGTCAAATAAAAAGGGGGGGGAGTAATTAGAATTAGTGCCAAATATCAGGGTTAGAATTAAGTTTGAATATTTGCATAAGGAGGGACTGGTTAGGTTTAGGGTCAAATGTCAGGGTTAATTTATTTCCTCTCTAAACGTGGTCTCCAAAATTAGGTTTAGGCACGAAGAGGGACTGGTTATGGTTAGGGCTACATACCAGGGTTAGTTTTATGACGTTTCGGTCGATTTTAGGGTTAGGGTTAGGCAACACGTGTTGGGTAAGTCATCTATATGTAGTTCTTGACCATAAACAGAGAAGTGTTTGATCCTCATTTTGACGTTCGACTGACAAATGCACAAGGATATGCAAAGTTCAACCAGCAGGTAACACCATACACATTCCTGCCAATGGTTGATGCTTTCCCACTGATTAAAATTAGGCGCCCTATACTGGGCCAAGAAATCGAGCACCAGCAAGAAGTAGAACGTGGAGAGAAACTTAAATCTGCCGGCTGCTTGTGAGCTTAAATTGGCTTTATAAAATGTTTGAAAGTAAATACAGAACTGTATTTGTTAACCCCGTTTAAGGGTAGAGAGATACCTATTCAATAAACTCGAAATAGAAGCGTTAAGGCTGATAGGAATGTCCTTTGTTCTGCAGGTATTTGGGCATAAATGAAGTCAGTAAGGGATAACAAAGGTCAGTAGGATACATCCTCTGGGAACCATTAATGTCCTCTAAATTTCATATAATTTTAAGTCTCTATCAAGTCCCAAGTCTCGAACAATCAGTCTGTGATGAGCAATCCAGGACTTGCCAAACATTTCTATAGTTGTCATTGGCTTGACTCATTGTAATCAGTTGCCTGGTAAATGCATAAATTGTTGAATTATACAGACTACAGTCTCTTGAGTGGTGTTTTCCTCTTACCGTCCAGCACATCTCTGCTCCTGAAAAGGCACCTGAGGACCTGATAGAGGAAAACAGACTCTGTTGTGAACTGAGAGAGAAGAGACGTTGGCAAGAGGTTCCTCCTTACGGACGTAATTGGCAATAAGCCATCAATTAGATCAAGAAATATATCCTGCAGCCTCGAAGCCATGCAGTAACAGAGAAGCACTGAGATAGCATTGGACAAGGGAGCCAGGAGGAGAAGGAAGGAGAGCCAACTATAAATCATGATGTCTGGTGATGCATCTTTTTCCGTTTATAGAAAAAGACGTAGGAAGAAGTACTGATGATTTTAGAGGAACTTTTGATGATGTGTTTTCACAGGACACTTTTCTGGTTTAATTAATGTCTAATTCTAATTCAATGATTAAGATCACAGTTCTTTTTATAGAGCGTTTGTTAATTAAAAACACGGATGTGCTGCAGTTGTCAAAGTGATACCACACAGGATCCTTTGCTTGAACTGGGCTATTGTACTGTATTCTATCCTTAATGGGCATATCTAAAATACTGCTGTGTGATCGGAGTGTTTTGTGTTGTATGTGCATGGTTTCCAGCATCTATCAGTGAGAGCCAGGGGTGTCCAAACTTTTTTCACCGAGGGCCACATACAGAAAAATATACGGAGAGCTGGGCCACTTCTAGAGGTGAGTATTGTCTCAAAAGTTAAGTTATAAGTTAGCAAAACAAATCAAATGTAGGTGAATAATGCGCGACACTTGAAAACGCTTTCAGACAGCCTACATCCCGTCTGTCTTTAGGGCTTCATTTATTCTGTTGGCAGCTCCTTCCGTAAAACAGAAGCCTCAGAGTGCTGATAATCAGAGTAAATATGAAGGTTACATTTAAAGCTGGTTATAGAAAGAAGTTATTGGGCTTTTTTTTATCAACTAAGATTTGTAAGAGAATGTTTTAAATTCTAAATGACTGAATCTATTTTAAATTGGGCTCATTAATATATTTGAACATATATATTTGAGAAGTAAAATATAAGAGAAGCAGAAGTTTAATTTATGGGCCGTATTGCATTATACTTTCAGAATTTGCAGAGGGCCGATGCAAAATGGCCTGCAGGCTGCATTTGGCCCCCGGGCCGTTGTTTGGACACCCCTGGGTGAGACCAGTATATATTAGGTCATACATCTCATGCTTGAAAGGAAGAACGTCTGAGCATCTGATGTAAGCTCTGCCCTGTAATGTAAATAAACATGCAAAGATGATAATGCATTTGAACTTTTTAGGGTCACAAGGGTCGATTCTACTGACTTTCGCGCGCTTGCATATTTTAACAAAGCTTTTCCTTTAACTAGAAGTCACTGCTGTTTCAATCACCAGTCTGATATCGTTTTACAAAGATGAGCTAACAAATTTAGCGGGAGTTTGACGTGTTAGGCGTAATGACGTACAACGTCCTCGACAACTTCTGTAGTCCTATTCAGCCACTTGTTGACAACCATCGTTTTTCAGATACGTAAACTTCAGAAATCACCAGTGTGTGTGTGTGTGTGGGGGGGCTGGTTGCTTCTGATGTATTTAATGTCGTAGAACAAAACGTGATCCGCCTCTTAAACTTGTGTTAACCACAGACCCTATTTCGAGCTATTTTCCCAAATCCTACGGAGAAATCCCATTAACTCTGAGACGAGGGAACCGGAAGTGCTAAATGCTAACTCACTTCTGGGTTTTAGGACTCGTCCCTGCGCCGCTCTATTTGCATGGAAACACCTGCACTAATCCCTGTCTGTATGACACCCTGAACAAACAGTTTCCAGCCTCTATCAGTGAACTACATTATCATGCATGGGTAGCCGGCCATCATCTCCGAGAGTGATAAATCCTTCAGAGGAGCGTTCAAAGGATAAGCGATATTTTCAAAAGTTCATACATCACTGACTGACCCAGGCCAGCCCACACACGTGTCAATAAATCTTCCCTTGTGGTCACACGCTGCCCGTAGAAGAATTCAATTGAATAATTTGGCAGTCGAGGGAGCAGCTTGTTTCTGTTGTTGGGAGTCTTTATTTTGGCCTGGCAAGCATTTACTGCCTCGATTGATATTCTGAAAATATGGGTTTGAGCTAACGGGGCAAATCCTGAACCTCATGTCTCATGCAGGGTTTACTCAGATGGAAGGGAAATAATCCGGCCCTCTGGGCTTTTTAAGACTTTGTATGCCACCCTGTGAATGATTGGACTCACAGCACAGCAGGTAATACTAAACACTTCTAGCTCTGTATGGGAAAACTACTGGAGATGAACAACACATTGGGTCATACATGTCATTCTTAAAAGGAAAGTCATGTGGGTTTAATAGGAAGAAAGTTTGAGCATCTGATGTAAGCTTTACCCTGTAATGTAAACATGCAAAATAATAACGCACTTTAAAGGTCCCCTGTGATGCTACTTTTCAGGTCCATATCTGTGTTTTGTTGCTCCTCTATGACATGTTTTCATACTTCAATGTTGAAAAAGCGCTTTATTTTCCTCACACTGCCTGTACATAAATGACCACTTTTCACTCCGTCTAAAAAACGCTCTGAAGAGCCCATGCCCCCACCTTTGCAAAAGCGCACTCTGCTCTGATTGGGTAGCTGGCGACTCTGTTGTGATTGGTCAACCGCTGAGAGGTTTGTCACATGTCCCGCCCCTGAAAAAATGGCATCGCTTGTTGTGTTGTAGGCTACCAGTTTATGATTATCAGTAATCATTTCAAAGTGACACAGAGACATCGGGCTAACCTTCAGCAGCGTTTTTGTGACCTTCAGCAGTGTTTGAGTGACCTTCAGCAGTGTTTGTATGACCTTCAGCAGTGTTTGTGTGACCCTGGACACAAATTTTGATCTCAAACAGCAAAGCCTGTTTATAGCTATGGCTCTGTAAAGTGAAGTAGTATTCTTGCTCTTTCTTGGCTGCTAGTTCAGTGAGTTTTGTTCATACAGTGATGAGACTTATACCAATGGAGTCTGTGGAATCTCAGGCTTCATATGATATGTGGTTTGTGCAGATAGCAGGAGGTAAAAAAATCACCGTAGCTCACTCGGTGCTATGTAGCATTAGCTCGTTTTCGTCCAGTGCTGGTTTAGACGCTTGGTGTTGGAATTATGTTCGTTGTGGTAAAAATGGTTAGTATGGTCTGGTAGCTGAGTTTCTTCCCGTTCATTAATAGGTTGTTAAATGTGAACATGCCCTGACACGCTGTTTCTTACAGGTTGCTGCGTCTGGGCTTAAGAGGTTTCCGTGTTGTGATGAAAAACCACCTCCGTATTTCTGCACAGTTCAGGTAGAGTCAGTGTGCATACAGCCTGAAAGCTCGGTAGCGTTCTGCTTTGCCGAGGCAAGCAGTGTCCTTCTGTTATAGTGTATATAAGTCTTTAATGAGTGATATATAACATTGCCTGAGGTTCTGCTGATTTCTGGGATGTGTAAAACTTGATTATACTGTAAAAAAAAAAGATAATTTACAAGGCAGGAAATCTAAAGACACAAAAATGGAAATGTCCTAATGTGGTTCTCAGAGGGTTACTTAACATTTGACTGACGCTTTTTTCTAAAGAGACTTACAATAATTGCAAAAAAACCTAGAGAATCAAACTCCGAAACACTATGAAAGTGCAGATATATTCACTTCAAGCAAGTCATACCAAGAGCTGGTGTATTTGTTGTTTTTTTTGCCAAGATGCAATGGAAACAGATGCGTTTTTCAGTTTGCGACGGAAGATCTGCAGAGTTTCTGCTTTCCTGATGTCAATGGGGAGCTCGGTTCACCATTTAGGAGCCAGGGTAACAAACCGGCGTGTTTTTGAGGGGGTGCCTGGGTCCCACTCGCAGAGATGGAGAAGCAAGGCGATTGGCTGACGACCTGAAACAAATCAGTTCTCCTACTGTATGCCAGGGTATTTTGGATCTCAATCGTATCCATAGACGTTTGAACAGAAAAACATGTTGCTTTGTTAAAAATATAAAAGATGAATGACTTCAGGTCTTCATTCTCAGATGATAAACTACTAGCATTGGGAAGTTCAGCAAATGGTCTCTCACAGACAAAGTTTCATCGTCCATTTAGCTATACTTCTTCTGAAAGTAGCAAATCTTGATGATCTTGTGTGTTTAAAGTGCATTCTTGTAGAAGCCAAAGAAGTATCACCTGCCAAGCAAACAGTAAATATAAATACATTCATACACAGTATGAGCAGCCAATAATGGCATCATTATCTGGCACAACAAATATAGAAAACATCATTTGAGCTCAGGCTTGTTTGAATTATTTCCAAGTAGCAAAGTGCTTTGAGGCCTGAGACGTGATCCCCCATCACCATCCCTGCTATTGAGTATGCAGGAACGCACACACAGTCCCTTTGAATTTCTCCAAGGCTGCGCCGTGTGCACAAACACACACTGTTGACAAAAGGTTTTTTCCTTTTAGAATGGGAAGGTGCTCGAGGTAAAAAGCCTCATAGGGAGTGTGTGTTTGCGTTGGCGACATCACAGAGGGTGGTGCATGTTCGTGTATGCATGCAAGACAGAGGCTCAGGCCAGTAGTGTTATTTTAAGGAAGAAATCTATTGTTAAAGGCTGTCAAACGGCTGTTAAACACACAACTTTGAGCAAATACCACTCGGGTCTCTGAGACTACAGGAGTGCAGGACAATCGTAGAGATAAAACTGGAAAGACAATGAGATTAAAAAGGACGTGACACAGGGAATAAGAGCGACATGCACTGCTCATTTGTTATTTTCTCTGAGAACTTTTTCTATGCTGCAGCAGAAATGATCTCACTGGCGGAGTTAAACCTTAATGGGTGGAGCTTTTTGGAAAACTTTCCCCGAAGATAAATTAAAAGCAAAGTATCACGAACATTTCCCGCCCTATCCACACCCCTTAATCAAGTTATGGATCCGCCCCAGGCTCTACAATCAGTTGGACATACTGGGAAAACCTCCAGAGGTTGGCATCCACAAGACACCGATCCAACACCTCAAGACACCTTCAAGAACTCTCGTGAATTAGGGCCTTGGGCATGCAAAACGACTGTATTTTGGGGGAGAAATGACCGTTTTTGCATGCAGGCTGAGTTTGAATAAATAAAAAGGCAGAACTTCAGCGGCAAAGATGAATCCCTTCCAAATGAATCCACTTTTTGAGCAGTTTGTTCATACAGGAAGTCAAAGGAACGAAGTAAAACTTACATATTTATGTTTTTGTGTCTGCTTTGCATGGGATAAGATGGGAAGGCATTGGATTATTATGAGCTGCAAGACAGGGACCTTATCGTGCTGAATCCTGCCTCATTACAGATCAATAATATATAGGATGGACTTGCATACTCAACATAAATTTGATTAGCATTGAAGCATTTTCAGTCAGCACCGCATGCACTAGTTTGCAGATTTTGTGTTATTATGAAAAGATCTGAAATGGATCATATTTATCTGCTTCCAAAGCCTCGATTATTTCCTCATGTGTTTGCTTTTCTCAGATACTACAGAGTGGAGAAAGACTTCAGCTTGTGACAGTCATGTGAAAGTGTTGGCACTGAAACGTCACCGCTCCACAACAGACTTGCCGCTGAGCAAACACCTCGTGGCAACAGGTGAGTTTCACTGACATCTGACAGCAGAGTAAATCTCCAGGTGAACATCTGACTGTCACTTTGAGTCTTGTGACATTTGGGCTTCAACACAAGAAGATTCCAAAACAACGCAGCAGTGAACTGCATTGACTTTTTGTATTAGGAGTCTATTTAACAGTTTTGCAGTCAAGACGCCATGGAAGTTGCAACACCTTTAGTGATAAGAAAAGAATAAATACGCCGTGGCTTTACGATGAGCCAGAAGCACTTCAGAATATGACGTCCGTGAATGGTGGAAGGGAGCTTTTCTGTCTGAGCAATGATTGTTTCTGGCCAGACGCCAGTAAATGGAAGGGTTTTATAGAGGAATTGGACTGGCAGTTGAATGACAAAATAAAAGATGTGTGGAATTAATTGGGTTGGCAGAACTTCAGTGGCGGAGCTGTGGAAAGTATGTAACGAATCCATTTTGAGGAGTGACCACTTACATCAAACGGAAAGTCAATGGACAGAAGTAAAACTTTGTAGTGTGTTATTTAAGTTTTGCTGGAAAGTAAATCTGCTAAACGCACGGTATCGCTTGTGAGCAGCTTCTGTTATTTGTCATGAAAAGTGAGTGTAGAGAAAGGATGGATGAGTCGCTCAATTAAAGTTGTCGAATCTGCCAATGTACATGAACATTTCTGGCCAGTTTGTGCAGAGCAGCATGCTTAAGAGACAGCTTGTGGTTAACCTGCTTGCAAAGTTGTCCGATAACACATTTTGCTGACATTAAAAGCGTTGAATTTGAGTTGAGTCGGTGGCCACCTGGCGAGGGAAAGTCTAATAATCACTGGATTGGTGTCCATTAACTCCAATGTTCCACTATCATTTACCAGCTAATTGCCAATCTTCTTTGGTGTTGAGCGAGGTACAGTTGAGTTTTTTTTTTACTGAAATAAGCTGCCTGCTGCTGGATAGTGGCTCATTTAGAGGTAATTTGTAGGGCTGCAGCCATAACGGCATGATGAAAGACACTAAAAGGCACTGAGGGGGACGGAAGACTCAGGTGATATGTCGCTGCTAGGAGAGGCTTTTACCATATTACACATGTAGCTTACATATTGTACATACACGAGAGCAAACAGCCGAAGAATCAACACACCAAGAAGCAAACAATTCCATCTGAACTCATCACGAAGGACATATTCCCATCTTTAGATCTGAGCTTGGAATAGACGTGAGAATTCCCAAATTTTAACCCAATCTGTTCACACATAAGTAAAGAAA
Source organism: Eleginops maclovinus (assembly GCF_036324505.1). Classification (NCBI taxonomy): domain Eukaryota; kingdom Metazoa; phylum Chordata; class Actinopteri; order Perciformes; family Eleginopidae; genus Eleginops; species Eleginops maclovinus. The sequence continues at coordinate 23,484,640 of NC_086354.1, forward strand.
CCTCAGCTGCTACTAAAAGCACGAGTCCTTAATCAAGCATAGATTACATATCAGAACTAAGAAGATTAAAACCATGCTCTCAATTTAATGCAAACTCCTGTTAACTCTCTACATTCCTCTTGCTTTGTCTCGGTCCCGCTCTGCTGCTTCTCCACACCCCACCAGGTTAACTCTCCATTGCTTTCTGGCAGATATTACCTCTCGAGTAGTCTTGCCTAACGCCCCAAACTGGCTCGATTCCAACTGCACTCCCTCACATCGCTGTTATTCATCGCCGGACCCTTCCTTGATCCCTATCGCGAATAGGCCCTTATCAGTCAAGGAGCCCCTCTTGAGAAAGCCATCCGTTTTTCATATGCGCCACTCGCTCGTAAAGAAATTCCAATAAGGCGGCGTAAATCAAGGCTAACGCGCCTCTGTTCTCGAGCCTCCGGCAGAATCAACATGGGCCTGGCGGTGGGCCTGAAAGCAGGACCGTGTTGTAAAAAAGGAGTTATTTGATTTGGCTGACTAAGCACGACCGGTGTAGTTATGTTCCACATTCTTTAGCCAACGGTCCATGTTACAGCTAGTTTGCACTCGGGGGGATTAGGAGGGAGTGGATCGAAAAATTGCAGCACTTTGGAACATTTTATTCTCCTGTATCAACCTGTGTGTCGACCTGTGGAGAAATATAGTACAATACGTGCTCAATAGCTCTGAGAGAGTATGTGATGAACTAACAGAAGCCCCCCTGTGCTTTTGGTTGGGTTTCCCTTTCATGTAGTGTGTTCAACAGGTTTTAGTGCATGTAAATGGTCTGCAAAGGCTAAAATCCCATCTCTCCCACACTCTCCCGCCACCCTGCCTGAAACACCTCAATTTAACTCCTTTGTTTACATCCAGAACATAGTGACATCACTATTTAAACACTCGCCCTTCTATTGGCTAGTGATCCGAAACATTGTACGTGACAGGCTAGGACCTCTCTAAGTGGTAGACCAATCACAACAGAGTTAATCAATCAGAGCAGACTGGGCTCTGGTTTCAGACAGAGAGGGAAAAAGAGGTGCAGTATTTTGAACATTAAAGCATGAACACATGTCACAGTAGAGGACTGGAAATGTGCAGAATATGGCTCCTTTAAGTTTACCAGGAGTTGGTACACTCATGAGAAAAAGTGTAGCACCACATATCAGACTTTGTACTGGGAAGCTTCCCGATGAGGATGTGTGTTTCTGTGAGTATGTGAACAGGGCGTTTCTTAAAAAAAGGGGAAATCTGTCCACCTAAAGTAAATACACGTAAAGAAAACGATGACTCAGACAGAGAGATTTATTTGATGATAAGAAAAGTAAATACCGTTGTGGGTCTTGTCATATAAAAGCTGACAGATCTTCAAGTGGGACACAACAACCTGACGTTTACACAGGGCGAAAACTCTGAAGCTCTTTCGGCCTCCAATACAATCATCACTCGAGCTTTTTTTCCCCTTTGTATTGCATGTCTGCCAAGAGCAATCTGACTTGTGTCACTTTCTGACAGTGTATTACTGTTTCAGCACTTTTGCAGACGGATCCCCTGTGTTTCAAACTGACAGCCCAAATGCAAGTGATGGCGGCCGGCCAGCATCGCTCACTGAGAGTAAAGCTTTGTGGTACACACCCATGCCTCTCTCACGTGTAGTTTGCTCACAACTATCGTTTATCATCAAGACAAGTCTTTCAGCACTCGACGGTGCAGGAGCAGGGCAAACAGAAGTCAGCACATGGGGCTTTTACACACCACAAATCACAGCGCTCTCAAACACTCCACTGAGTTGATATAATAACAGTATTTGGACAACAACAACTCGCAAATAAAATGTCTAGTGCTCTTAGCAAGCGCCGCGGTTAGGGCTCCGCCGTGTGTGGTTGATATGATCCAAGGAGGATGCCAGTGGAAGAACGTGAACTAAATCAACGTTCAATCAATTAAAGTTCATTGAAATAAATCCTGTTAATAAGTGTCTTTGCATCGGCAAAGAAAGAACCGATTAAATGTTGCACTAAATAAGAATTATGAGGCATATTGTAATTTATGTTTCCTTTTCAACAACACTACCAGATTGTGCTGCATTTGGAGGTGTCAGAATAAGAGAAACCCATCAATGTGCAATGAATACAAGACGTCTTTGAACCGTCCTTATCGTCTCCATGTGCAACTTCAAACTCCCCACACACACAAGTAAGGAGAACGACTTTACGACTCAAGAAATGGGAAAAACCAAGAGACACCTGAATGCACCATTGGTCTTGTGGGATGTCTGCGCTTTCCTGGTGCCATTCAAATGTACTTATTACATACTTTTGACGACTCCACCAATGAAGTTCTTCCAATTTAGTAAATCCCTCAAATCTTTGTTTTGTAGTTTAGCAGCAAGTCTATTTTTTCTATAAGAGAATGGAGAGAAACAGAGGAGTGTTGGCCGTAAACCTCCTGTTATCGAATTAAAAAATGAGGGAATATCTATCGCAATTATGCTGTTCATCATCCAATCTTCTGACCTCACTTACATTTGATTTGTGTTATGCTTTATACGTTATAGACCGATTGCATTATCTCTTTTTACTTATATCCCTAAAGGCCTGCAGGTGAATGCCAGAGCTGTATAATATATTCCAGTCCAAAGCTTCCACTGAAACTTCAAACTGCAACACAAACAAGATCTTTAAAAGGAAGGGTGTCATCATCAGTCAACGATGATATATTGCTGGTCTCAATGCCAAACCTTTTACTGGTCACTTCTAGAAACTATACTTGTTTATAGTCTGCCTTGAAATAACGACAGGGAGAGATTGGCTTTTGTTTCATGACAGATTAAAAGTCCTATCATATAAAACCAGACAGAAATTGAATGAGACTTTCAAAGTTTAACACATCTGTTTGAAGCATTGACGTACAAGGGGAGAATGAGAGCGACAAGGTCCTCAGGTGTATCGCTATCCACTTCACTTCCTGAAAAATGTTCAGCCATACTTGTCTTTTCACTGGCGAGAAAAGCGTATTTAACAATCCCAAGGTTCACAAGACTCGATAAAGCATATTCACCACCACACGTCTTTTTATCAAACAAAGAAGCTTCTTTCAAACCTCAATCTGTCCTGCTGCTCAAGTGTCCTTGAACACAACCCTGAATAAACCCCTACTGCATGGAGAAATGTGAAAATGCATCCCCTGTGCAGGAATGGCGTATCACAAAGGATAGAAAAACACCAATAACAGGAAATAAGAAACATTTCCAAACCAAGCGACGGACGTTCAAAGCTCCACTTGTCAGCCTACAGTGCTCAGTAATCCTTTGTTGGGGTTGTTCATATCTTAAAAATATAAAGCAAGGGAAGAGAAGTTATTATGTATTACTGTTCAGGTGCATAAAACCATCTTAGATTTCCTTGCAGTGGAAAAAATGTTCCGCTTCCCCATAGAAACTGAAGTCGCAGCTCATTAGTTACAACAATGTTGAATTTTCTTTTAATTGGAGCAAGTTTCTAAGTATAGGAGAACCCTGCGCAGTGGATTGTACAGACATCACAGCGGCTAATGAAAGAGAGAATTCCTTCTGTAAAAGATATGTTTTGCTCTTTTCCCGACTGAATTTGGCAGGAGTTTAATTGAAAGATGGTTCATTCAATTACCTGCCAAGTATTTGTTGAAAGTGACTGTGATTTTCCCACACTGTTTTCAATGACAGCTCCTTATGGGTCTGTGTAAACAACACATCTGGCACGTCAGGTTATTAGCTGAACAGTTTTCAACAATTTCATAATCACCTTTTGAGTGACTGCGACAGACAAAGTCACAAAATAACATCAACTATATTATTATCAGTTATTTCTCGTCCTGTTTCCAGCGAATGTTAGTCCAACAGTGTCTTATTCAGCTCTTCTATGAGTTAATTCAAAGGCTGTGTATGAAGAACCATTTTGTGCTCTAGTTGGGCTCTGTTGTGATTGGTCAACCGCTTAGAGATGTCCCGCCCCTTAATCACGTACAATGTGTTGGAGTGCTAGCCAATAGAAGAGGGTTAAATAGTGATGTCACTGTGCTACAACAGTAAACAAAGGAGTCCAATGAGGTTTTTCAGGCAGCGGGGGGGGGAGGGGGGGGTTGGTGGGGAAACTTCCTCTGGAGGGAACACAGGGATTTTAGCCTCTTCAGACCATTTACATGCACTAAAACCTATACAACACACCACACAAAAGGGGAAAAGCCAAAATAATAGGGCCTCTTTGAAGGAGTTGGACTTTTCTACCATTGGAGATGACTATCCAAATATTGCGTGATGTTGGGAGGGGAATGGGGGGGGGGGGGGTCAAGCCCGGTTCGAATGCATTTTCCCTGCGGGCGCTTTGGATGTTGCAGTTTTGATTGATGACCTTTTTCAACTCCGTGAGGACCAGGAAATTGCATCACAAAGTGAGTGAATGGTGTCGTTGTGCTGATGGATGTCTTATCTCTGACTTCAGCGTAGGGGGTGGGGGGGGGGTGGATCTGCAAGAGCGCATCCCCACTCAGATTTGTGTCAGTGTATGTGTGATGCATGTGCGTCTTTGCAGGACTAGCTACTGCTGTATGCCCCTGATTACATGTTCTGCATACGGGTCTGTGTAGGGAGGGGGGGTTGGGGAAGGGTAGAAATGGGTCAGGCCCAATCAAGGGGAAAGACATCTCTATCAATGTTTGCTCTCGACGGATGGGATCTTTAACAATGATCTCCTCTGACATCTTCTCATTCATTCATAATGCTGTTTTGTTCGCTGACTGGAGCAGGGGACCGTGGGTCTGATCTGGAGATAAATCACACAGCAGATTCAGTTGGTTTCATAAAGGGTGAAAGCACGTGCTCCATAAAACCATCTGAAGGCATTTGCATCGTGTGGCTTAGGCAGTTCTCTCATCAGCTGCAAGCGCTGTGTTAGAATACACGGAAATATGTTGACATTTAAAGGAGCAATGTACAAGGTAACAGCGATAATAGAGGTAACAGAGGAGTTCAGCAAAGTAACTGAAGGACCAGAAAAGCAGAATGTGGAAATCCAATTGCATTTTTCTCCCTGTTTAGTTTTGTGATTTGATTGAATAAATATCCCAATTCTGTAAGTAATGAATTGTAGGTATGGTATGATTGCTGGAATTAACTGCAGAGGAAGGCCTTTTTTGAAGTCTCTATGTTACATTTCAAATGGGTTTTTGCACAATTCCTGTCAAATTATCCAAGGATGCAGCAAGAGTGTGTCGTCAAAAAGAATCCATGTTCGTTTGATTATGAATCACTGACATCAAAACTTTGGTTTGTCATGCTTTGTATGTTCCTGGTTTCCAGGCAGAAGCAGCATTTACTGTACCAGGTCACATTAGGAAGAAGAAATCCCCAATTTAATATAAATTAGAGGCCAATCAGGTTTAGGAATCAGTGTTGGAATTATGTTGTTGTGAAGTGCGTTATTGGGAAACGATTATTTGTTCCAATTTTAAATTTGTTTATCTCTTCTTGATCACATAATGAACAACTGACCTGAATACATTTTAACTGTGACTTTTAGTTTCATCAGGACAGGGTCTAAAACAAAGTCCTGTGTTGGTTTGAGCCAACTTCCTCAAATGCTTCCAGGGAAATGATCCAGAGATTCAAATACAAAGCAACGATAAAGAGATCAAATTAAACCTCACATGAAGTTTCAATATATTTTGCTTAATGTTTGTTTCCCCCTATCTTTTCAATCATGGGTAAACCCAAACATGTGTCTCCCTCACGGTGAAGTTGTGAAGTACTACAACCTAAATATGTTGCTTTGCCATAAATCCAGCAATTTCTCTTTCAAGAATCTAAAACTTTTCCTCAGCCATACTTTGTACCCAAGAACGTTTTATCACAGGAGCCCAGATCATGTTATAAGTCAAACACATGCAGCAAGTGACAAATGAACGCCTTATTACAATGCCTCTAAAGTTAATCTATCAAGCAGACACTGAATGCCCCGTCTTTTATTGAGCAGATCAGCACTTTCCTCCCCAGTCCTGACTTTCTGAATGTCGTGTCAGCAGTGCACTGCCAACTGTGTCAGGGATTACACTCTGCGTGTGGCTGCTACAAATTCTTGACTGGCACTATCAGACCGCTGTAATATTAGGCCGTGAACCCCCTTCCCTCCCCCAACTCATCTGACACCATCTTTCCCTCCCACTCCACAACTCCCCAGGCAAGGCTGCCGCACTATTTTCGGCCTCTGGGCCCAATGCTTGACATACTAATTATATAACAGCGATGCAAGCTCACTTTTTTTGCTGCTCCATTTCTTTTCTGTGCCATAGTTTAGTGTTACACTCAGTCTTTCTTCGTCAGCACACGGCGCTGCAGAGCTCCACGTGGGCTTCTGCTCCTCGTGGAAATGCACAGATTAAAAAACTGTCTGTAGCATGCTCAGTGCAGGGGTGTAGTGTGTGCATGGCTTTAGACATAGACACATATTTCCTGTAGGTACAAGGGTTTTATTAACATTTAGCAGCTGAATGAAGCATTTTGCAAAAAAAATGCACATTTCTCTTTATTTTTTACTTTTGGGTTTTCCATTTCCTGTAGTGTGTTATATAGGTTTGTGTGCATGTAAACGGTCTGCAAGGGCTAAAATATATTATAAGGGAGAACAATATTATAATACAGCACTTTCCACCTACATTTTGAACATTAAAGCATGGAAACATGTCAAAGTAGAGGCACAAAATACAAATTTTAACCAGAAAATTAGCAAAATATGTCCTTTTCAAGTTGAAATCGTACATCATAAGTCTTGAATCTAGGCTTTAACCTTTTTTTCCTCAGATGTTAAATGGATTAAGGTGATTTCTGAACAAAACTGCCAATGCCTGAACTCAATTCAGTCAACGTTGGAATACAAAAAACAAAGCTCTTAGACAAGCAATGCAAAATATATTCAAATCAACACTAGGTATTTGTGTGTAAAATATGCACAACGCAATACCTCTGTATTTTGACCAGATAAACACTGATGTATGGTAAAGCCAAAGGGCCGTGGATAGTTTTCAATAACACCCCTGATGTGAAAAGGAGAAAATTGGACCATTACTCTGAGAAAATGATGGGAGATTTGGTGGCAAATTGCAGCCCCTTTATCTCTCGAGGTAAATGTGCATCCTGTGCATGGAAGCTAGCCAGAGTTCAGGCATGTGTGCATACTTCACAGCGGGCTGTTACTATATGTGTGTGTTTTACAACGCTGTGTGAGTCTGTAAGCGCTTTACATCCCGTAGGTTGATTTGTTTGTGAGGACGTGAGAAAGTGTCTGTTCATCCCTCTACAAAAAAGGAATCACAAAGCAGAAAATATGATTGGTCTATTCCTCACAATTACCAATACAGTTGTTTTTGTTTTGTCTGTGACAGATATGACTGATGGTTCTTTCTTAAAAATCACTTTGGAAACCATCGTGTGTTTCTTAACAATTACCGTCCTGACACATTCTGAAATGCTACCTCTCAGATAATCAGACAAACGAGTACAACAATCTTGTTGTGTTCTATGTTGTTACAAGTATTTATGTTATAATCTAGTATCATAGCTTTTTCCTGATACTAGAGGTTGATTGCAGTTCTTAGTTAGTGACTAATGGTGACTAGTATGTGTGGTCAGAGTCCTCACACTGCAAAAAGCATCCATCTTATAACGAGAAAACCATAACGTGATTTGAGTTCATACAGACTTGAAACAGGTGTAATACTCTGCCAGTGCAGTGAGATAATTAGACCTAAAATAAGAATAATGATTCTTGAAATAAGGAATATATCGGGATGCTAGAAAAGTGGCAAATGTCCTGAAGTAAGCAGAAGAACACTTATGCACAGGTAAAGCCACATATACTCAAAACAAGTTGTCAAATTGTCTTTTACCGTTTGTGTATTTCTGAATTCAAGTAGACAGATCTCAAGAACCAGAACCTTTGTCCTTGAAATAAAAAAGCTTTCAGGGGGCTTTCATGTTTCTAAATACTTAGAGAAACACGTATTCCAAGCACAATTTTACTCAAAACAACCATTCTTAAATATTCAATATGTAACAAATCATCCAATACTAGCATGCATTAGTACCATGTTCTGACATTTTACAAAACCTGTGAATAAATCATGATGGTAATTGACTATCTTTAGTTCAACCACAGACTTCAAACACAATGCCTTCTGAGGTCAGACACATGAAGCCATGAGCTCTTTCTCTTTTAAAGCCATTTTCCTTTGAGTAAAATCAAATGAATAATTCTATAACGGCATGCCACAGTGCGTTTTTCCAATTCAGTGCAGTCCAGGTTTGCATACATGCTTGTCAGTATGCATTTGAGCACTATATACATCTATATATACACATGTATGCACCTGCTTGAATGTGTTAACTGGATGTGCATGTGTGTGTGAATATGTGCAGCTAGCAAGCAAGGCAGCAGCTGACAAAAACATTATTCAAATCATGCTTATCCCCCTCTGACTGCTTAAACCTGACATTTATCTGCAACACGAGCTATTGCTGGAAGTAGTTACACACACACACACACACACACACACACACACACGCTACATGCTTGAACAGAGGATGTGGACCAGTGTGTGCGCTCACATTCAGAAACCCCTGTGGGATTTGACTCCGGACCCTTGCAAGGTGTTGTTATTGTTCCTCTTTTATTAATCAGTGTTTAATTTGGCCCGATGCCAGATGATTGGCAGAGACAATGAGAAGAAGCTGATTTTTGTATTAAGGAGTGTCCTCTGTCCTTCCTCCTGTGTACTCTGCTGTTACTTCTGGGACTGCGCTCAAGGATTTTGGAGTGTTTGCTAAGCACCATTTGCCACCCCCTTATCCCACACGCCTCTTTCTTTCACATTGCTAAGCTACAAGGACGAATGAATCCAAAATGTTTGCAAGATATTAAGCAAAGGTCACCAGCACGTTAAAGGGCGGCGGAGAGATCGAAAACATGAGCTAGCTGGCTAATTCTTGCAGCACTTATACATATGTCCTTGCAATCCAGACTGAAAGATTATGGCATTTGTGGAAAAGATTGGATCACAGCAGAAAAAATAAGACATCTGGGACTTCTCCTTTTTGTTTGTATGTTGAAATGTTCACAGGGCAGTTAATGATGACAAATTAAAGGGGCCCTACAATGCTAATCTTCAGGTTTCATTTCAGTATGTAGCGTCTCTCCTGGGACATGTCTCCATGCTTTAATATTCAAAAAGCTCTTTATTGTTCTCATACTGCCTGTGCTGCAGCTCCTCTTTTCACCCTCTGTCAGAAACCAGAGCCCAGTCTGCTCTGATTGGTTAGCTGGCCAGGCTCTGTTGTGATTGGCCAACCGCTTAGAGATGACCCGCCCCTTAGCTTATCAAGTATAATGTGTTGGAGCGCTAGCCAACGGAAGCATAGTTATATATCACTATGTTTAGTTATATGGGTTAGGGAGAGAAACTCCCTCTGGAGGGGACAGAGGGATTTAGCCTTTACAGACCATTTACATGCACTAAAACCTATATAACACACTACAGGAAAGGGAAACCCCCCAAAAGTATAACAGGCCCTCTTTAAGCACCATGTGCATTAATTTTCCTTTAATGCTTCATGAATCAAAGTGATGAATGGAAGATGGATGGGGATAAATACTGATGGCGGCTGCTGATAGATTACGCTCTGCAGAGGGGGTTGAATCAGGGCAAGGCAATCATACAGAGGAGTCTACCTGCACAGCTAAAGCATTAACGCTATATCAGTTTTTGAGCTGTTTCTATCGATGTATTCAATGTTGCAAGGGGCCATCATTTATCAGATTTTGTATTCCTACTTGATACAGAAATCCTGTTTGGGATGAGACCACACACAATCTGCTGATGCTGTGCTCACCACTGTTCAACACACGTGAAGAATGTTATCTATTCTTATCTATTCATAAGTGAAAAGCAACAGTGAGGCGCCTGGTCAAGGTTGAGGGGACTCCCCCACCCCTCCCTGCAGGCACACAGTGGAACGGGCCAAAACAAAAGATTGGGGCTGTAAACAGACTGGGAGCAGCTGACTGTGAGGAATCGCTTTCTGTTTATGTGTGTGTCCTTTTCAATGAATGAAGGCATGAAAGTGGAAATGGACCGCGTGCTCAAGCGAGAGGGTAAATAATTGATTCTTATTACAGAAATGGAGACAGCTTGACACTGTTTATGTGCAAACAGATACAGTACACCATAACCCTGAGTACTGTTCTTTTATATTGGATACAAGAAACATGTTAACCAATAAGTCAGCTGGCTAGGAATAGTGCAGTTATACTGTATATTAATCCTTTCACTGGCACAGCTGTCAGTAAGATGATGGAATATAATATGTATGTCCACTTTCATAACTATAATAATGCTATAAGACTATTAGTAGTAATGTTTAATATTTAAAATCCAAGTTATTCAGACACGTTTAGCTTTAATGACTTACATTTCAACAAGAAGACATAACATGAATATGAAACAGAAGGAAAGTCTGCAGCTTTGTTAAATTAAACGTGCTACCTGTTTGATCATCTTTCATTGTTATTGTTGCGATGTCTCCATAACCCCAGTCCAATTACACGTGTTTAAAACAGTTAAAGAATAGTAACTGTCCACGGACGCATCGTTGCATCTTACGTTTCATTGAGCTCGTCACAGTCGACCAGTCTGATCAATTGCGCTGTAAACACGTCATCATGTGTGCGTCACTTTTTTGTGTCCTTGTTTCCGTTGTGTTTTGAGCTTCTTGCAGCATTTGTTTATTTGCAGCGTTTGGATTATGCATGTTTCTTCAACTTAGTGAATGTTTTCTAAATGCTGCGTAGGTGATGTCTAGTTGGTGAAGATGTTTCTCCATTTGCACGTGCTTTGGCTCATTTCTGTTTTTTATTTGCATCGTTTCTGAAGCTGCAGCACGTTTCTCCTCAGGGAAGTGTTTTGGACCATTGTAGTGCTTTTGCACCTGTTGGCCTCCGTACATCAGGCTTAAAAACCACACTGAACCCAATGGGATTTTGAATTCAAAGTGCAGTTTCTCCAGTTCATCCAAATAACACACAGTGTTCCTAAATTAAAGCCGGATTTCCCTGCCAGGTGCCTAAATATCCTGAACAGTGGACACACGAGTGCCTGGATAAGATAAATCAAGCGCCACTCTGTGTCCTAAAGAGCTTTTCCTTCACTGATACCTCTCCTCCTCTGCTGGCACTATCTCTGATTCTGTCCATCTTCATCTTCCTCTGCTTCTCCCACTCTGTCATTGTCTTTATCTCCTCCCCTTCACTCTCTCCGCTCACTCTCGCCTTCTGTATTTCCACTCTCTCTTTCAACCCACTCCTTTCTATTTATCTCCTTCTCACAACCAGTGTCCATTCATCTTGAATCACCGCCTAAGCGCAGCGTAAAGGGACAACAACAAAATAAAAAAGTCAAGACAGCATGAAAAGAACCGGCATCATGCTGCCTCTACAGATGATATCAGCTTTTATCTGTGAAGGGAAGCATTACAAATCCTCCCTCCTCATGCCTTTCTCCCAGAAACTTCTGCTTCTATTATAAGACTCTCCCTTTCACAATGAGCACAAGGTAATCACCTCTCATATTTCCTGCTTGCATTCTTATTTTAAGCTGCGATGCCTGCCTTCTCATTTCCACTTTTGTATTACCTTGTAGAGGTGACTGTCAAACCACTGAGGAAGATGCACCATTTGATGAAAAACAAAAACAACAAGCAACTCCGTTCAGTGTTTAATAGATTATGAGATAGTGTTGCAAACTGCAGCAACAAGCGTCAGTGGATAGCTTTCCATAGCAAAGTGTTGTAAACAGAAAGTAGACTGTTGTTGATTTGCATCAGATGTATATTCACAGTTCATTTTTTTACAAATTAGGATACAAGAAGACAAAGTTACAATGCCTAGGAAGTGAAATGTTAGGAAATGAAAGTGTGTTTGTTATATTTCCAAGATGCTTCAACGTTTTGGCAGAAAACGTAGTGGTCACAGGGGTTAAGATTAGGGTTAAAATGCAGTAGGCAGGTGGACCTTCATTTAAAGGCAAATCTTTACTTCTATTTCTGTTTCTTCTTGAATATTCTTTTATTGTTTTATGTCTTGTGTTGCATTTCTCAGAGGAGCCCAGGAATTAGGATTTTAATCGCTCAAACTTCACTGTAGGTTTGACAATAAAGCCTTCAAATTGTAGCTCCACCGTTCAGTAAGGGAACAGCGAGGTGGTGGTGAAGGTGTTCCTCCTTCATTGATGGCCGCCCATTATCCTGCTTATTACACTTTGACTCTAAATAAACCAACATCTTGGCTCATAATATTTACAAAGAAAGTATTTTGTTGATTTAGAAATGCAGCAACTTCAAATGAACGGCAGCACTGATCCAGGTTTTCTGTAACTGACCAAGTCTGTTCACATATTCATTTCTATCACCAGTATTTAAACACTGCCAGAGCCCACACCGTGTTCCCGTTAGTGTTTGATTAATATTCAGAAAGTATTCCAAGGGGTTTTCTGATGGAGAAAACCCCTTTAATTTACCGGTCCTCTTTCTGCCCATTGATATGAGTGCACATAGTCCCTTGATCCTCTTGAGTCTCGTTTTCTTGGCAGCTATAACTGGAATGTCTAAACTGACCGATCAGAGTTGAGGATCCCACTAAATCATATAAATATCCTAAAAAGTGATTATTTCGAGATATGTTTCAAACCATTTGAATGTTTATGTTGCAAGAAGAAAACTCCAATCCGTTCCCCTGCCTCTTTCCCCCCTGCACCTGATGAAGCTGTTGCTCCCCGTCCTGATGGCCCCCGAGCCTTTGGAGGACGTTTCATGGATGAGCTCATCGGCATCTCAGTTTGGAAGGAGCCTCTTTGGGCTGTCGCCGCCTGCCACCAAAGAATAGATCAAATGCGGGATGCACACAATGCAGTCAACGATAAACTGGAGCCAATTATTATCTTTCCTCCTCTGCCCCCGGGGGCCCCGACGGGCCGGCTCGACCCGGGCGCTGGGACGGGCGAGGGGTGGAAGTTGGTATATGCGACGTGTGTCTGGGAGGGGGAATGTGCACAGAGCAGCGAGTCAAACACCCCTGGGGGAAAAAAGGAACCCACTGACTGCTCCAGTCACCATAAAACCATCACGGAGCGAGCTTTTCTTTTTTTCTATTTCCATAAGAGCAAGCCGGCTATTAACTATTAAGGGGCCAATGCACCAAGCAGACTGTTGCCATAGGAACAAACAATAAAGAAGTCTGGGAGAATGAGTCCTCTGGGGTGGGGGGGGTGCAAGCGAGGTGGCGCTCAAGGTCATGTTTGCGCTGACCCCCGCGGCCTCGTTACAATATATATGACCCATTTATGTCTCCATCCACTGCTGCGGCTGACCTTGGTGTTTACGAGGCCGCCGCTGCAGAAAAGGCCATCATACAATTGGCCTGATTCATGTGACATGTCGGCTAAACAACGGGCTTGTTACCCCCGGCACCCCCGCCTCGCTAGCTCGTAGCCGTTGCTATATATCTGCTCGCTAAGATATATTAGCGCCGAGCTCAAGGCGTTATTTTGACAGGTAGATTTAGTTACCTGTTAGGATCGATACCAGCTCCTCCACCAGTTAACGGATGCGGCGCTTTCATATATGTCGGTGACATTTTCCGAAATGACATTATAGATTTTGTAGAGCTCAAGCGCCATTATGAAAGTTTTCCATATAAAAGGCAATTAAATGATCAGACAATACTATAAATCATCACTCACCCTTTTCCTTTTGATGCCTAAATCCATTTTCCTCATTTTATTGGCACCTCGGTGATAGCACAGGTGTTTTGTTTACCACTTCCTGTAACCCGCAGAACGCTGCTTGGGTATCGTGGCAGATAAAAGGCCAGTCGTGTTAACTGCTCACAAACAGTAAACATGAATGCTTTTCTTTGGTTATGGCAGATCGTCAGGGTTCAGTTTCTGTTTCCTCAGCGCCCGTTGGAGGCTCCGTGGATGCCGCTTACCTCAGCCTCGGGCAGGTTGACAGCTCATCAAGATGACTGACAAGTGTGTGCAAGTGTGGGACTAACGATACACTCCTCAAGCTGAAAAGTTGATTTGAATAGTAGTAAGTGTAAGATGCATGTCATACGGGCTGCGGAGGAGGAGTTATTTTTCTCTTAATTAAAAGATTCTAATTTTGCACCACAATAGCTTAGATCAGCCTCTGCGTCAGTGAGCAAACATTCCTCCTTTAACTCATTAAAATGTACTTCAAGACGAGGTTTATTTTTTATTCTAAAGAACATAGCTGAAGTAGCAGCACATGCTGTTAAAGGAGAGAGTTGGACAGCTCCTTTTGACGGAATAAATTACAGAAAAGGAAGGGATTTCTGCAGCTGAAAAGGATTACCATTAAAACATATAACTCCATATGGTACCTGTAGCAATTACATTTAAAAAATGGCCTTTTTCTGTGAGTTAAATCATTTCTTTGCCTCTTTAATTTATGGTCTGGTGGTTTAAATATCTGCCTATGTATTGGGTAAAATACAGATTATATATTAAGATGATAAAATATTGATGTTTTTAGCATTTTTCGATTGACCAATACCTATGAAAAGTAATCATCAGAAAGGTTTTCAGGCAAGAGAAGTTTATTTCTATAGCACTTTTCAACACAAGGTAATTAAAAGTGCTTTTTAAAAAAATACTTTTATGGTTTAACGTGCCATTTTTGTTACAAAGCTTTTTTAATTTCTGATTTTTCCTTCCCTTCCTAATGTTGTACCTCCTTATTAATGCTGATTATCTTCCACATAGATATTCTTTATCCCAATTAGCTGCAAACACAGCAATTAATCTGCTTCTACGTCGTTGTTCATCACTCTTTTCTGTGATGTTCCTGTCAATCAAGCAGAGTGGGCGGTACTGTCACATCGAGACGCTTTGTCACGTGACATGCAGCACGATTAGCATCAATGTCATCCGAGAAGTAAAGTCCTGCATACTATACGACAAAATCTATCACGTGTCTTTACCTTCCAAGGACGACCCACGTGAAAACAATATCATATAGTAATGATTGTCCCTTACGTCCAAACTAGTCACAATAGAGTGCCGCAGGGACGAGTCCTAAAACCCGGAAGTAAGTTAGCATTTTACAACTTCCGGCTCCCTCGTCTCAGAGTTCATGGGATTTCTCCGTAGGATTTTGGAAAATAGCTCGAAGTAAGGTCTGTGGTTAACACGAATTTAAGAGACGGACCACGTTTTGTGCTGCGACATTAAATCCATCCGCAGTGAGCCCTGTGGGTAGACATGTAGAGATCATCCGGCTGAACAAAACGTGCATTTATCAAACAGGTTCGTTTTCCACAGATCGTCTTTTTCTTTTTACAGTATTCCAAAATCCTATGGACAAATTGCATTGCTTTTTTTGTTGAGGGCATTCATGCGTAGCTTACTTCCGGGTCAGCCTCCAAAAATACGCTCCATTCGCCTTATTCACCTGGCGGCCATTTTGAAACTCGAACAAGGCTGAGGGGTACACAAACCCGGAAGTTTGACTCCGACGCATACGATCTATGGAAGATTCAGCAGCACCAGCAATGGAAACTCCAGTGTGGACCACCAACCTTTCTTGTTTGCCAGAATTAACAATTCAAAATGTGGAGCAGTGGGCCAGTAGCCTACCGACTGCTCCACACACACACACACACATACACTGAGTGTGCAGTGAACCTTCCTCAACCCTGGATACACTGCTCCAAGAACTGAGCAACTCTTATCTTATGAATGTTAATACTTAGCTTACCTTATCACTTACCTGATAGTTATACTGTCATTATACTATCATTGTCAACAAGCAATAGCAACATGCAGCGCTGTCTGGCTTTGCTAATTTGAAACAAGATAATACTGTATTTGAGTAGATATCAATGAGGCTTATGTGATATTACATCAACTAGAGATAACATGTTAATGACATAAAATCAACATGTTATTTTCAGTCAGACAGGGAAAGGTACATCGTTGATAAAACTCATAATGAACATTTAGCAAGCTGGTTTAAACTGTGGCACTGCTCTGCGAACTGAGCAGTTTGCCCACTTAGCACTATGATACCTGTATGTTGTACGGTGACTCATTTTTCCGCACCGAGGGAAAAGACCTAGCCCTCACAAATATGTGTGTTGGGCTCCTATTAACTGTCGATTAAATACATGTTAAGTTTTAAATAAAATCAAACATAGTACAGTCAACAACTCCATATCACAGCTAAGCTTACTACCCCTAGCTGCTACACGCTAGCAGAAACTGAGATAAATTAGCGTCCATTCTTACCTTCAATGTCGTGGATAAAACCTTCGATCCAGTTACTGTATCCTTTAATTAACACCGCCCGGGGGATGTTGCAGTCGGTACTGGCCCACTGCTCCACATTTTGAATTGTTAATTCTGGCAAACAAGAAAGGTTGGTGGTCCACACTGGAGTTTCCATTGCTGGTGCTGCTGAATCTTCCATAGATCGTATGCGTCGGAGTCAAACTTCCGGGTTTGTGTACCCCTCAGCCTCGTTCGAGTTTCAAAATGGCCGCCAGGTGAATAAGGCGAATAGACTTCCTATGACCACTATTATCCCAGCAGTTGAGTCGGTTAAACATTCTGTTGAATACTCGATGCTGATTGGTGGATTTGGACATTCCAGCAGTCTGTTATTTTTCGATAGCAGACCACTGCCAACGACGCTCTGATTAAGGGACTGTAAAGTCTCAGTGAGTGAAGCGTCAGCTGGGTCCACACATTAGCTTTCTTCCATCAGAAATAACAGAGGTATTTTTTATATTCTTGTTCAGTTGGATCATTGGATTCTCTTTTATTTTGATTGGGATTGATTTGTAAATTAAGTTTTGTTCTGCTTCAGTTTTTTAACTGATGTGAGCCGTTATGCTAAAGTTAGTTATCTGAGGCTAATATATCATTATCCAACATTTGGGCTAACGGTTTCTACTTCCGTACCAATTGTGGGGCTTAACTCGACACTTGGTTTCTTCCTAACATGCAGAATTATTGCTTCATTAGTGAATCTAATTTCCTTGCTCTGTGCCACCTCGTTTTAACAATCCCTTTTGGTTTGATGTCGATCATATCATGCCCTTTTTCTTTATGCTCCGTGTTGTTTTCACAGTTTCACATTTGTTTGCCATAAAGACTTGAAACACGAGCTGCTGTCTTTAACCTTTAACCGCTCTTTAATTGTCTTCATCCGCTGCATAGCTGTGCAGCTAATGAGTGAGTTCAGAAGAAACACGGGTAGGGTTCAGGGAAGCATACGTCATGGTTCAATAAAAACGAGACGAGAAGTGAACCTTGGTTTCTGTTGTGGATGTCTTGGTCCAGAATTAATATTTACTTTATGGTCTATGGAGTTGTTTTCCTGTTGATAGGCAAAACGTGTTGGAAGGTATAAAGCATAAAAAGGAATACCAGATGTAGCAGCATACGTGCATTTCTTCAGGTTCTTCAGGAGACATAATTTCCTGTATTCAGTGGAGGTTCTCATCTAAATATATAGCTTCAAAATGGTTTAACTGTGTCCAATTTCAATCTTTGATAATAATTATAAGAAGGCTTAATTGCATGTTCACCCTTGAAGCATACAGGTCATTAAGACGCTTCGAAAGGCAAAAAAAAACATGTGTTTGTTTGTTTATTCCAAACATCCACCGTCATTTTAAAACCAAACATGTACGCTTTAGAAAACAAAACATTTTTAAGTTAAGACTCATTTTTGTGTATATTTTGGGGCAGTTTTCGCTCTATGCTTCACTAAAGAAGTCTGTAATTCTATCAAATCCTTACATTTTAACAGCCTTGACTCAATAAACAGGGTGTGACTGTGTGTTCCCTGGGATGTGCATAATGCAAAAAATCTCACAGCTTTTTTTTTGTAGTTCAATTAAAGGTTTTAAATTACTCATACACTTGAACACAGTAATGCAAATATGGCTAAATCTATGACAAATACAGAATGTGCATTGACTACACATGTAATATATGAGATTTCCATGTCCACATTAGCACAGTACTTAATTCACTCTTGGTACAAAAGGGAAACTACAAAAAAAATAGTATTTGTATGCTATAAAAAGTATAGTTTTATTACAATTTCAATGTGTGGAACTATTTCGCAATGCACAGTCGTACTTTTGAGGGAAGGAGGTGTTATCAAATCTAAAAACTCCCCCACAGCATGCACTTCAAACACCCTAAACGACATCATGTTTTCAACAAAAAACATAAAATAAAGATCATAAAAGAAGCATTTACTGCAACGCTGTTTTTTAATCACAACACATTAGCTCCAGCTAGGTACCTAATTGGCCACTGAGAACAAATAAAGCCCTTTAAAGTTTTATGTGTTTGATTAGAGACGTTCATATCCGTCACAGATCATAAGGACGTAAAAACGCTGCCAGTTCCTTTTAAACCCTTCATATTAACATGACAGAAATTCCAGTTTATTTTCCCAGGTTCGTATAAACAATTTGCATATCCTCATAAAACAGTTTTTTTAGGAGCAGAAATATTCCATCTAATATGAGACTCCACATATTGGAGGAATATTTCTGCCACTGATGTGGAAAGTGTGGTTTACTGAGCTGCGTTTGGTGATAAAACTGCAGGAGAAAAAAAAAGAAATCAACATGCAAACGGTTCCCTGAACGTTGCAGGAAAGTAGTTTTGATTTCCTGTTTTCTTGACAGGTTTTAGAAGCTCTTTCCCCGGTAGCTTGACGCATAAATTCCCTCTCCTACCATCCTTATATGTCTTTGAACACACACAAACACACACATCCTCCCACTGGCTGCCACACACTTTCCCGAACTCATTTTCGCGATTGACACTTCAATTTACCTCATTTCCAGTAGATTGTTTTTGGAATAATGTGTGTTTTTTTTGTTTGTTTTGACTAGATGCTTCTCATAACCCTTTGTAAACAGATTGTATCCGTCACATGTGCTTTTCCACTGTGCAATACTCCTCTACTCTGAATGCATTTCAATTGTTTCATCATTTCCCCCTGTCGTGTTTCTCTGTTTAATGTACTTTCCCCATTCAAAACCAATGTTTACACTAAAGAAACAAATGTGTAGGGATCATGTGGGGTAAAGCAAATCAGAGTATGGAGTTATTGCATTTGACACATGTCTTGTGATTTTAAGTCTTTAAACACTGCCAGATCCCATATCGTGTTCCCTTTAGTGTTTACTTCCTGTATGTCTTCTTCCGCTGTTCTCTTTAGTGTTTACTTCCTGTCTGTCTTCTTCCGCTGTTCCCTTTAGTGTTTACTTCCTGTCTGTCTTCTTCTGCTGTTCTCTTTAGTGTTTACTTCCTGTCTGTCTTCTTCTGCTGTTCTCTTTAGTGTTTACTTCCTGTCTGTCTTCTTCTGCTGTTCCCTTTAGTGTTTACTTCCTGTCTGTCTTCTTCTGCTGTTCTCTTTAGTGTTTACTTCCTGTCTGTCTTCTTCTGCTGTTCTCTTTAGTGTTTACTTCCTGTCTGTCTTCTTCTGCTGTTCCCTTTAGTGTTTACTTCCTGTCTGTCTTCTTCTGCTGTTCCCTTTAGTGTTTATTTTCTGTCTGTCTTCTTCCGCTGTTCCCTTTAGTGTTTACTTCCTGTCTGTCTTCTTCTGCTGTTCCCTTTAGTGTTTACTTCCTGTCTGTCTTCTTCCGCCGTTCCCTTTAGTGTTTACTTCCTGTCTGTCTTCTTCCGCTGTTCCCTTTAGTGTTTACTTCCTGTCTGTCTTCTTCCGCTGTTCCCTTTAGTGTTTACTTCCTGTCTGTCTTCTTCTGCTGTTCTCTTTAGTGTTTACTTCCTGTCTGTCTTCTTCCGCTGTTCCCTTTAGTATTTACTACCTGTCTGTCTTCTTCCGCCGTTCCCTTTAGTGTTTACTTCCTGTCTGTCTTTTTCTGCTGTCCCCTTTAGTGTTTACTTCCTGTCTGTCTTTTTCTGCTGTTCTCTTTAGTGTTTACTTCCTGTCTGTCTTCTTCTGCTGTTCTCTTTAGTGTTTACTTCCTGTCTGTCTTCTTCTGCTGTTCCCTTTAGTGTTTACTTCCTGTCTGTCTTCTTCTGCTGTTCTCTTTAGTGTTTACTTCCTGTCTGTCTTCTTCTGCTGTTCCCTTTAGTGTTTACTTCCTGTCTGTCTTTTTCTGCTGTTCCCTTTAGTGTTTACTTCCTGTCTGTCTTCTTCTGCTGTTCCCTTTAGTGTTTACTACCTGTCTGTGTTCTTCCGCTGTTCCCTTTAGTATTTACTACCTGTCTGTCTTCTTCCGCCGTTCCCTTTAGTGTTTATTTTCTGTCTGTCTGTCTTCTTCTGCTGTTCTCTTTAGTGTTTACTTCCTGTCTGTCTTCTTCCGCTGTTCCCTTTAGTGTTTACTTCCTGTCTGTCTGTCTTCTTCTGCTGTTCTCTTTAGTGTTTACTTCCTGTCTGTCTTCTTCCGCTGTTCCCTTTAGTGTTTATTTTCTGTCTGTCTTCTTCTGCTGATTTATTTTTTGTGCAGCTTTGTCTTTTAATCTATTCCCTTCTCTTGAATTCCTGACATCGAGTAGCATTTCATATATCTTCATTCTGTCTCATGATTGGCCTAAAAGTTTGTGAATATTTGAAGTGAAATTACTGTTAAAAAACGAATAAAAGAAACACATTTCGAACATGCATCCTCTCACTGTGTCTTGAGAGTTGATTCAACACAATTAATTCCCAGTTTGCACCCCCCCACCCCTGACCCTGCACTTCACTTTCCCAGCATTCCCCCTGAGGTCGCAGCGCCGCATGGGGCCCAGCTGCATGGAAGCAAGCCTGAGTGCATCCCGCCGTTGCCATCGCAACCTCATAAGCCACAGGCGTCTCTGGGTGCCGAGCATGAGGATATATGTTGTGTTTACACAGAGAAAGAGCAATGTGGTGATTAAAAAAGAAAGCAGAAAACACACACAAACACACACACACACACACACACACATGGAAAGGCAGCAGGACAGAAAAAATGACAACACTTCATTTGGAAATTCAAAAAGCTGCATTCAGATCGGGGAGATGTGGAGCCCGGGTGTCATTTTGTATGAATAATTCCTTTTATTTGATTATGCACTTTCAAAAGTTGGCTCTTTTGATCAGAACGGTGTCAGGCTGTTCACAGGTGCGTCGTCGCAGCTCTGTGTTTCACAGGAATCTGTATTTGATGGCTCCAAAATGCTTTAAATTCACTCTGGGGAAACATCGCCAAAAGAAGTCATCATTCGGTGTTTCAGAAACACAGAATATGGTTCATTGAGGTCAAAAATCTGGAGGTCATAAGGCTCCAGTTTGGTTTCATTGTTGACTTTATGTGCATTAAATCAGTCTCAATGAAAAGCAGGTTTAATATGAAGTTTGTTGGTTTGAATCTGAAGACAATTCAAGAGAAGTTTCAGAGTCACAATACGTTACACATCCAGGGAAAAGATGCTCTATTTTTGAATGAAATGAAATAAAAATGAAGGTAAAAATGATATTAAATACAAATAAAATATACATATACGTAAGCATAAGAAGGTAAAGAAAGAATGTGCAGCAAAATATAAAAAAGACCCTAAAGAAACTAAACTAAAATAAAGAATTTATTCAGACCTAAAACGTTTAAATGAGAATATGCAATAAAATGATCAAATGGTAAAAAGGTCAAATAAATATAATATAAATAATAAGTTAAGGTAAAAAAATATATACATATATATATATAGACAAAGAAATGAGATAATAAAATAAAATAATGATATTTATATTTAAATGAAAAGTAAAATGTCCAATAAAAGATCAAATAAACCACATAATACATGTGTTGTATAAACATGAAAATTAAAGCAAGAATGTGCAATAAAAGGATCAAATAAATAAAATAAAGATATTGATTTTAACACAAAAAGGAAATATTGACTATAAATATTCATTTGTAAAAAATATTACAAAGACATACGTTGTCCTTGCAATCTGACATTGCATGCTGCTTATTGCCCAACAGCAAAAGATGCCAGATGTTAATGTCTGCAAATGCAAAAGAAATCGCTGCTTTGTACAACTTTCCTCAGTCAAACCTAACTTTCTCCTCCTTTATCCGACGTAACTGTGAAGCAAATATCCTCAGAGTTGTTGGAAATAGCACCAATTCCTCCCCCAGTCCCATCACTGTATTCTCATCAACACAAAGTAAAGTGAACACGCTGCAATTATCAGACGATGAATATGTTGATGATAAGCTACTTAGCAATCAGGGCCTCTTAATAAGTATTTATTGGAGGCTAATAGGTTTTAGGCTCATGCAACCATTAGCAGGTAATTGCTAATTAATTAGCTTTGCTCACTCATACAATTAGCGAAATATGAGGCCATTAGGGATAACTGATCGGTCGTTAGTGTCAAGTATGCAAATAAATTCTTACTCATTAGGGGGGAAATCTAATTGTGGGGTAGTGTTGGGAGTTTTTGTATAACTTGGCAGCGTGAATAAAAAATGTGATTGCCTTGGAGCTAAACTGTGTCTGGGAGATATTTTGCTGAATCAGTTTGTATTTCAGCCCGTTTTGTTTTGCTCTGGCACGTATATCTAATTTTACAGTGCTGCTCTGCGGTGGGTTTCCTGCAGCACTGAACATTTAACAGAACCTGAATGGGAACGTCTCTTTTTATTCAGCACAAGCGGAGACAAAAATACTACCGAGCGCCGGCTGCTGGAGGAGAGGCAAGAGACGCAGTGAGACAAAATAAAAGCGAGAACTCAGTTCAGTGGAAATGTGACAAGGAGACGAGAGAAGGAGAAGTTCTTGTTTCAGTAAAATACTTCCTTGCAGTTTCTAGGCTCTGCTGCTGCAAGTTATACTGTATGTCAGGTTGTCTGCATTCATAGAATGAAGGGAAATAAAAATATAGTGTTATTTATGTTGTATACTGAGACATGTTACCATGCAA
Source organism: Eleginops maclovinus (assembly GCF_036324505.1). Lineage (NCBI taxonomy): Eukaryota > Metazoa > Chordata > Actinopteri > Perciformes > Eleginopidae > Eleginops > Eleginops maclovinus. Next base: position 23,507,699 of record NC_086354.1, read on the forward strand.
AAATCAATATTACACAATAACGTTTCAATAATCATCAATAATTATAGATTGTTTTGATGAAAACTCACATTAATTCTATATATTTCACATTTATCTAGAGCAAAAAGCACATCAGTGTGAAACAAAAGCCTCAAAGCATGTGGAATAAAGAATTTTAGTTTGACTTCTTGTGTTTTATGTACTACACTTTGAAAATGCAGAATATGTTTCAATTAAAATGTTTTTGTTTGTTAAATCACTTTTTTTTACAATATTTTTCGGTTTTTTTGCACTTTATAAAATGTGCAACATGTGTTCTATAGTGCATGTTTTCTTCCTGGTTGGAGAAGGCGCTGTAATGAACACGCACACTTGAACGCCCCACAATATATAGGCAACCTGGACTGTACCAAGTCAAATTGGAGGGGGGAACAGTCATTTGTTCTCACTTGATTTTTCGTTTGTTTTGGATTCCTTATTCAACACCCATAATATTAATATTAATGAGGAAGGAGAAAGTATCTTTAAACCCTAAAATAAAAAGTGTCTTGTCGCTAGTTTACTTGACATCTTGTTCTGTCTCACCCTTCCTACTATCAAGGTGGTTTAAACCAGGAAGTATTTCCATCTGCTGTTTCTGCCATTAAACAAATGTGTTTGAGGGCCTGGAGGAGCCCCTCCTACTGAGGCTTTCTTTGTTTAATATGGCTTTGCACCCTTTGTGCAGTAACACTGAAGTAGTTTTTACAGAAACAGACGTATATTTGTTCTACTGTTGATGCTCCAAAGCTCCCCAAACTGCTGTGTGCATCCAGATGAACCTCCTCTACACATGGATGTGTGTCAACATGAACAGACGAAAAGCCAATCGAACGGTGAGATCTAAGCAAGGAAATGTAGTTTTTAACCCCTTGAATACTTACCTACTTGGCTGTATAAGAGCCCGTTGGTATGCGGTGAAAAAAGAACCTTGATGGCAAATAAATTAACGTCAATATTTAAAACTGTTTCAAACATTTCTTTATCGAAACAACTCCAGTTAAAGTTGAGCTGTAAGAAAGTGGGGGGGGGGGTGTGTGTGTGTGTGTGTGTGTGTGTGTGTGTGTGTGTGTGTGTGTGTGTGTGTGTGTGTGTGTGTGTGTGTGTGTGTGTGTGTGTGTGTGTGTGTGTGTGTGTGTAAAATAAATGACAATGGAAGTTTTGGTCTCAAGGCGAAGCTCCTCGTACAAACCGTTTTACAACTGCAATTCATGTTTACACAGTCGAAAGGCAAAAGGACAATGATAGCGTCTTAAAAAGAAGGGTGTGTGTGTGTGTGTGTGTGTGTGTGTGTGTGTGTGTGTGTGTGTGTGTGTGTGTGTGTGTGTGTGTGTGTGTGTGTGTGAGATAGAGACCACTTTTATCCACTTGTAAGCAGAAGTACTTTCGGTCATGGTAGCATCGAGGCTGAGAGAGACTGTAGTAAAGACAATAGTGATTTTGAACTGATCACCGATAATGCTGATTAATATCTTAATTAATCACATTCCTTGACTAGTCGTGTTTCCATATATCTTCAATCTTTATAAATGCAAACTGCATGAGTGAAGCAATGAATATCTGGCAATAGTTTTGTTTAATCTCTCCAATTTAAATCGAGAGTATTGGGTTAGGGGTTAAAACTTCTCTCTCTGATAGGCTTGATTTTATTAAGGGTTGTTGGCTTGCTCCCTTAGTCTATATACATTCAGGTACGATGTGTTTTTGACCCTTAGTTGTCCGTGTGAATGGAACAAGTTGTCTGATGACCTCTTATCCTACATCCCTCAACATAAGGCCTCCGTTCACAGAATCGGAGGATCAAGCCCTCTTTATTTGTCACACATCTTTTAACCCATCCTAGTACAAGGAGCAGTGGGTAGGGTTTCTAAGGCGCAGGGGAGTAAGTAGCCCTCCGCACTCCGTATGTTAGACCTGTTTTTGGGGCTTGAACCTAGGTAAGGCAGCCAGTCCAGGTCCCTACTGACTACTTCAAATCTGACGACTCAAACCGGGTAGGATCATATCGAGAGTGCGACAGAAATAGCGCTATGACAAAGGACAACAAAGCGCGACACAATCAGCTGAGGTCGGTCGATAGAAATAGAAGCAGCGGTTTGAACTGAACAACAACACAACACACCTTCAGCAACGGGAGCCTCCACACACACACGGCATAAAACACACCTTTAAATTACCTCCTGCATTTCAATGTAACCTGAAAATAAAACATACATTTCTCAGTGTTTTTTTGGGGGGGGAGGAATAAAGATGCTCTTGTCCCACTGATGCAAATAAAACCCAAATAAATGCATTCTTTCATCAAAGCAATATGTAAATGACGGCACTCTCAGGATAGGGTTCCTCGAGGACTTGCTGCAGTAGCACATCTGAGTCGCTGAGGGTTTCGCTGCTTATTTAGTTCTCTTTTTTTCCCCCACTGTTGACTTCATAGGCTCAGCTGAGGCGAACGAAACAAACGCCCCGTAGTTCTGTCGTGGAAACAAAAAGAAGAGCGGGAGGAGAAATTTATGCCTTTAATTAAGAAAGTTGCGCGGCCTTGGAGGAATGTTACCGAGTCACCCCGGGAGCCGGAGAGTTGTAATCGTGTGTGTGTGTGTTGGTGGGAGTGAGTGTATTCATTGTGGTCTTGGGTGTTGTTGTTTTTTAGGGAAGAAGGAAATGGCAAATGGAAGTACGACAAATGTAGTAAACCGCCTTGTAAATGTTGTGTTTCATGAGTTGTTGATTCCAATACAGCTTAATAAAGAAGGGATGAGACCAAGCAGGCCGGGGAAGGAGATATGAAAAATAAGAAATAAAGATAAAACACAAAGATGAGAAGAGGGATGAAAAACACAGGTTTGAAAGTCACATAAATACAGATTAAAGAAATATATGTAAAATAATGATAGAAACTCGATGCTAAAACACCAAAATTAAAGTCATAATCTTGCAACATTGACGTGTGTGCTGGTTTCTCACTGCGAGGAAATGAATCAGCCTTCAGCCAGAACGCTTTATTTTACCAACACAAATAAAACAATTTGATCTGCTTCTATATAATTGTTTAATAGCCAGTGTTCAAACGGACTTCCCTAATTGACCGTTCAGGACAAAGATCTCCACTGCCAACATCTTTGATAAAAACATTATACACAAATATTGAAGTTTTGAAGTATTATGTAGTAGTTTAGTATATTAGTACCTTCAGTCCTGATGAAGAATACCAAACATTTAATCATTTTCAGGATTTTAACGCTTTAAATGTCTTTTGAAAATATCATGTTTTCAAAAGACATTTAAAGGTTAAAAATCCTGAAAATGATTAAATATTTGGTCTTTTTGATAAAAACTGAACGTACTTCAAATATTAAACCCCAAAAAGTGGCAGAAAAATATTTGAATATGATGTTTTTATCATTTTTGTCCTGAATGGCCAATTAGGGTAATGATACCAGAGGGTTAATAAGTTGGAAACACACAAATCTGACCTGTGAAATTACTACATAGCATGTTAGCGAACACTTATACTATTTACACATCCAGCAGAGGAATAGCTTTCAAGCTAGTGTATATTTAAAGGCCTGTTTATTTATATCTTCTCTGAGCTCTGGTTAGATCTGCACAAACTCCTGAAAAAATACATCTTTTAGCCGCAGGATTCCACTTTTCTTTCTTAAACCAGTTGACTAGTTGCTAACTGTATCTATGTGCAGTTTGGTGCTGGGCAGATATTGTTTTTCTGCAAAACAAAACCACACAGTTTGTCTGTCCTTTTAAGATGTTAAACGACCCCTTTTCACAAAGTAATTTGACCAGCAAAGTGTATTTAAAATAAATATTGAATAATGCAGGTTTAGAAAGAGTCAATCATACTTCATGTACCTGTTCGAACAACCTCCCAATCTCATAAATACACAACCGACCGATCAGACTTAAATCTACATTTTCCGGAGAATATACCCTGACACACGAAGACAATTACTATCCGTCGGTCAATTTGGAGGGAGCATCTGTTGGCCAATTGTTCGCGATCTATACCCTACCATCGGCACTTTTCAGTCCTGCCGAGAGTCCCCAATCTGGCGGTGAATGAAGACCACTCTGATTGGCTGTTCGGCTTCTGTGACTCAGTGCTTGGGAAGAGAAGCTAGGCTGGAAGAGGCGAGATATGTTCGGCTAAATCATAACAATAGCTTGTATATCTACAGTTCTACATTTTCCAGTTTCCCTTTTTTAATGACGAATATAGACTCATCGCTCTGCTGCTACGGAGCGTGATGTCCTTTTGCTGAACAGGTTTTGGCGGGAGTGTTTGCGGTGTGTTCAAATGCAAGTTTTTGTCCGAGACGCAGTCAACGTGAGGCAACACAACAGTAGGCAACAAGTCCTTTGATGCTGGTTTGATGGAATGATTAATAAATAACCGCACAGAAATGTAAGACTGTTCCTTTCATCATTGATGTTGCTGTACGAAGCAAGAAAAACCTCTTAAAATGTAAAGATCTGAAGCGACGCCAACATGTCTTTTGTGTGTGTTTTATTTAGTTATTTAACCATGAATGTTTCATGGGACTGGTTTAACTTTAGCTGTTTCTTAAAATTCTGTCTGTGCCACAGAAACCGTGAAAGAAACAGACAGAGAGAAACTTTGAGATTATGGAAATGATCGGGATGATTTAGTTTTCCTGTTTTGTATTTATTGAATTCATGTGTTTATTTGTTGCATGTGACATCTTAACCAGCGTGCTACCTTTGTTCTAAAATGTTGCACGCTGTGTGAAAGAGATTTGCGCTACAGATGATGATCTCATCAGGGGTGTGTGTGTGTGTGTGTGTGTGTGTGTGTGTGTGTGTGTGTGTGTGTGTGTGTGTGTGTGTGTGTGTGTGTGTGTGTGTGTGTGTGTGTGTGTGTGTGTGTGTGTGTGTGTGTGTGTGTGTGTGTGTGTGTGTGTGTGTGTGTGTGTGTGTGTGTGTGTGTGTGTGTGTGTGTGTGTGTGTGTGTGTGTGTGTGTGTGTGTGTGTGTGTGTGTGAGAGACTGGGTGACTCCTGCAGGGAGTTGGGGGATGGGTGGATTTTGAAGGAGATGGGGGGGGGGGGGGTTACCCTCTCACTTGTCTCTCCCTCTGCAGCTCCCCCCCTCTCTCCACACACACACACACACACACACACACTGAGCTTTTGTGTTTGACTTTGATCCGGCACTGTTGCCAACATCAAAAAGTCCTCTGTCACTGGGAGCAACGCGGCGTACAGTCAAAGAAAAAGTGTGTGTGAGTTATACAGTATAGCACTAGGGCTCACAGCGCGAAAGGTAGGGGGGGGGGGGCAGTGTGGTTATTCCAAGCTGTAGGGATTAATAATTCCATTTCTGTGAAAGCAAATGATTAGCGGTGAATAAAGTCAAATGAGAAAAGGCATGAACTGTGTTGGTTGTGTTGCAGAGAGGGGTGATATAGAGTGCGCTGAAGACATTCATTTGATTTTACTTTGATGGTACTTCATTTGATTTATTTAGATGATTTATGTGTTTTTATTGTCTTGTGTTGTTATTTCTATTTGTTTTACGTACACTATCTTGTCTTATGTTGCTGTAACTCCATCATTTACAATGTTGTTGCTGGTTTTTAATCTGTAAAGCCCACTGAGACTAACGTGTTCTGTGCTATTGGTCTATACAGATAAAGTTTGATTTGATTTCAATAACTCTGTGTTGCAGATCTACTGAAGTCCTCATGCTTAAAGGACAAAGCGCTTGCAGTGTTAAACGTTACGTTGGAATGGAAGAGATCATGAAAACAAGATAATGTTGACTTTTGTTTCATACAGGACCCATCAACTCACTCCTTATATGGACTTTGGGTTTTCTATACTGCATCCCCTAAACTTCTCCTTTGCTCCTGTCATAATAACTATGGCCACTAGAGGTCGTCGCATAACATTGGCATAAATACAGTTCGTAAAAAGCCGATCTATAAAGACAGGGGACAGTCTGGTAAAAACAGGTAAAGCATGACGTAAAAGCAGAGGATGAAGGCTAGTACCCGTGTTTTTATTTCTGTCGTTTTGGCCAATTCTCATTATGTTTTCTGCTGAGATCTGGTAACGATGTATAACATGTTTACGTTCCAGTTTAAGTTTCAAACCTGGAGTGGCTGCAGATAGAACTAGTCCATCAGACTGAAAGGATAAAGTAAGGGATGCTGAAGGAGATCAGAGTGGTTGTATAAATAAAATACATGTTTCTATAAACCAATCAAAGCAGATCTCCCGAGCTGTAATTTCTTAACTTGAGTTACATTTTTACAAAGACATCACAGATACAGACTGACAGCGAACATGGCAGATCTAGCAATACAGTCGATGGAAATAGCCTCCAGCCCACAGACACCCAACGATGCAAAGAATCATCCAATTTGGAGGTTTATAACGAGGCTTTTTTCTCCAGTTTCCAAGTGTACAAGAGGGTGTTTCTTTTATTTTGTCCACCCCCTGTAGCTCTCCCAGTACCTTTAATAACTGCACAGTCTGTGTGTCACTGTAGAAAATGAGTAGATTGTTTTATAGAGTCTGTAGAGAAAGTACAGTTGGTGTAGGAGCAAATAGTTTGATCGTTTTATCTTGGTTTTACGATCTGATGATGGAAGTACTCGGTATCAAAGGGAAAGGTGCTTCTGATGAGAGGAAGAAGGCAAACTTTTCAAACTGAAATGTTCTTTTAAGGCAGAAAAGACATAATTGTTTGATGTTATTGATTCTTCGCAACATAATTAGGCATGATGAAAGTAAGACTTAACACTTCTGAAGAACCGGCAACCAAGAAACCCATCTTCAGAGGTTGCTTTGCTGTTTCAAAACCCCCACAAAGTATGATTTCATTGCTTTAACACAATGAATCAAGACTCTGAAGTTGCTTTTGTGACGACAGCAAAGCCAGGACGTACACAGAAACCTCATTTCTGTTTCGTGAGGTGGCGTTTTCATAACTGAGGCTTCAATTAAACCGCAGTCTGTGTTCGCAAGCCTCGATTTGCTGCGAGGAGAGATTTTTCTCCCGTTCTTGTGTATGCGGAGAAAAATAGTTAAGGACGTTTCTCAAAAACCCTTCTTCTGTCAGTCGTGTGAACAGTGGAAGCCGACTCGCATCAACACGAGACTCTTCACACTTTCACTCCTGAAGAAAACGAGGCGTTGCATCAACTTTCATCCGCTTTGAATTAGACACATTCAAATACGTGTGGGAAGGTGATCAATGGACATGAAAAGTGCGGTTATCATTTGTACCGTGGATCAAGGCTTTGACAAGGTTTTATGCAACGTGGTAAACTGGGAACAGATATGAAGGTCATCAAAACCTAGAGACATTAAACTGAACATGTAATGGCTGACTTTATACCTCACTTTGGTCATTACCAAAGGATGTGCTGATCAAATGACTGAATAAGTCACAAATAAATAAATAAAGCCTGGTCTCCCAAAAAATGTTGTCCCATTCAACAAAACTTCATCCTCAGTTATGTTTAGAAAACGTGTTTTTATATATTTCATTAGGTTGGTGACATATGTGATCATTGTCTGGGAAGTAGCTGTAGGAAGGAGGACTGGATGAATGGATGGATAAAGAAAACCAACAAAAACAACCTCTACATGTTTAATTTTATCCCAGCAACTTGAACATTAAAAAAAGACATACTGTATTTACGTCAATATTAGGCAAAGACCTAGTGGTCATATTAAGTATTACAGGTGCACATCCAATTCAGGAGTAAGTTGGGGAGGGTGGACAGCTCCTGTATGAAGCAAAAAAGTCAACATGAACTTGTTTTAAGTTATGCCACGTACATAACATACTACTACTCACGTTTGACAAATGGACAAATTGAATCTCAAACCAAGTCTTTTCCCGAACCTGACCACATATTTTAGTTTCAACTCCCAACGTGTGTTTTAAACCGTGAGTTGTTTATCAGTAAAACTTCAACACACATTCTTATTAAAGACGAAGTATTTGTTGCATAAATACGTAATAAGTTGTGTTGTTGTTTCCCTCAAAAGGATAGTGAAAAATCCTTTAGATTGTATTGGAACATTTTCTTGGGTTTTGTTGATCAATAAACGGCACGAATGTTGGAGACATCTTGTTATTCAAACAAACCTTTAAAGGTCATGTATTATACATTATTTCATCAATATATTATAGCTCTCAGATGATGATCATGCATTATAGCATCCCATAAACCCCTCTGTTTCAGCCCGGTACCAAAAGTGCTGATTGTGTGTCTGTAGCTTTAAATGCTAATGAGCAGCTGCTGGCCACGCCCCTTTTTGGACGTGGTTCTGGCTCTCTCGTTTCCCAATGTCCACCAGATTCAGGTAACAGGGTGGGCGGGGCTTATCGTGGTTGGTTGTTGCTAATGCCGTACAACCCACAAATGACTTTAAAGTTGAGTTTTACATCCCGTATGAACCGAAACCTAACTCACCCATTTTTTGAGCAGCTTTCTCATACTTGGATCAGGAGGGAACGAGAGACAACCTTTTTTGTTGAAACTTTCTGAATCTCTTAACACACAGGGGAGACATTAATGTGTTAAAGATGTTTAAACGTCTCTCTTCGCTCTTCTAAAATTAAAAGCTGCATTCATAACCACACATCTTGTTTTTCCTTGAGGATTGTGAACGTCGAGTCTCTATAATTACTTGGCTTTCTTACAGTAAAATGGCGAGTTGGATATGTCCACATGTTAAAGGGTCTCCATTTATCTGTGCATTCGCCCTGCACTATTTCCGTGGTCTTTGTGTCAACTGGGTGGTGATGTCACAATGGAAAATTAATTTCCCACGTTTCATGCAGATTACATAAATTCCTTTGGAGCAAAACACGTGAAGTCACAGATAAAACATGTACCTTGAACATATGACAGCCCATAGAATAGGGTAAAAATACAGTGTGCAAAGCTGACATATTTCCACCTTTTTTTAGTCATTGCCTTCTTACACATGTGATTATGTGATTCCTTGATGCCTGTAGATGGAAAAACATGGCTCAGTGAGAGCAAATATTTAGCAGAAAAACAGCCGGAAGGCGAGTCAAAGCAGGGCAGGATTATTTGCGCAACATCTTTCAGCAAGGCAATTTAAAGTGAGCCATAAACACCATTAAGATTACATTGAGAGAAACACAGAATACTGAAATATATATTAAAAGAAATACAGAATCAGTTCAGTGCAAGTAGACTGTTACCCTGACTTCTGTAGTATATATTAATTCCTTTATAACCCAATTAATTTGGACCAAAATGCGTCTGAAATCGGATTTAAAAAAGGACAAAATATTTCCATTTTTCTTGTTATTTTCACACATTTGATTCATAATGCAGGCAGTGTGGTGCACAATATGGTGGCAGATGCATGAGAGCAAAGGGGGTGATTGAAGGTCCAGCCATGCATCGTAGGAATGCATCATGGGAAATGTGTGGGTCGAGTATTATTAACATGTATCTGCGAGGACTGCTCCTCCCCGTGTGCGGCGTCGTGTCACTTCTTGTCCCAGCACTTGTCTCTTTACTCCCACGTGGCCTCGGGCTGGAGACTTCAGACTGAGCATTCACAGCCACGTGTGTGTGTGTGTTTGTGTGATCAGAATAGTAAATGAGGTCAATAGCATTGCACACCTGACCTCCCTACAGCTGAGCCTAGTACAATATCATGGTTCCCCGTGTTGTTATATAATGTAGAATGACTTGCTGCAGTTATTAAACCAGTCCGCCAGGGACATGTTGTACCTTTTTCCTTATTTTCCTACTTGATGTATGGTCGTGCCGAGGGCAATATAACCAGGCAGTCATCAGAAACAGGGTATTGTTAAGGACAAAGTATTAAAGTAGAGGAAAAACTCAAGTATATCTGTGGAAAAAGCAAAAGACCCAGGAGAGGAGAGGAGAGGAGAGGAGAGGAGAGGAGAGGAGAGGAGAGGAGAGGAGAGGAGAGGAGAGGAGAGGAGGTGGAAGAGTTGTAGCAACCAGTGTGAACCAATGGCCGATAGAGAAAGTGTGTTGGTAGTTTGTGTGCAACAGTCAGGCTGTTAAATGGAGTTCCTTATTGAAGCTTGAGTGTTTATTTTATACATTTGGCTTTAATTTCAATCCGCAATAACACGTTTGTAGTCTCTGAATGTACAGTTGTTGTTTTTAAGTTTAAGGCAATTGCAGTAGATGTCCTTATGAGTTATGATCCTCCTTCTGTCTTTAGCTTAGTGCGGGGTAGTCCAAACTACGGCCCAGGGGCCAAATGCGGCCCGCAGGCCATTTTGAATCGGCCCTCTGCAAATTCTGAAAGTATAATGCAATATGGCTCACAGATTAAACTTCTGCTTCTCTTATTTTGTACTTCTCAAATATATATGTTCAAATATATTAGTGAGCCCAATTTAGAATAGATTCAGTCATTTAGAATTTAAAACATGTTCTATCAAATCTTAGTTGATAAAAAAAACCAATAACTTATTTCTATAACCAGCTTTAAATGTAACCTTCATATTTACTCTGATTATCAGCACTCTGAGGCTTCTGTTTTAAGGAATGAGCTGCCAACAGAATAAATGAAGCCCTAAAGACAGACGGGATGTAGGCTGTCTGAAAGTATCGCGCATTATTCTCCTACATTTGATTTGTTTTGCTAACTTATAACTTAACTTATGAGGCAATACTCACCTCTAGAAGTGGCCCAGCTCTCCGTATATGTTTCTGTATGTGGCCCTCGGTGAAAAAACGTTGGACACCCCTGGATTAGTGTGTATTATTATTATTATTATTATTATTATTTTAAAGCAGCTGCACTTATGGTTATTAATGTCATTGCATGTTATGATGATCCTAAATCCATAGTTAATTCAATCTGACCTTCAACTCTAGGCTAGTTTAATCAGCAGCCTTTATTCAAGTATCAGAAACCAGTCAGTGTGATGTCATCCAATCCGGATATGCTGCCAAATGTTGTTAAATCCAGAGATGGTAAAAGTACACACATCCTTTACTCAAGTGAAAGTACAGATACTCATGTTTAAAAATACTCGTAGAAGTACTGACTGAACTTCTTAACTCAAGTAAAAGTAGAGAAGTAAAAAGCACCAACTGTTTTATAGAGTACCTGGTAAATGCACCAACAACCACCATTCAGAACCGAGTTCTCAATGGTCCCTCTTCTTTAGAGAAGACCAGGAAATGATGGACACATGGATCGTGTTATTAGGCACACGATGTCTCTAAATAACCATGATCACGTCACCAAACGCAGAGTCAAACTAAAATAACGAGCCTGTTTTGAAAACGTAAGAATCAGTAGTGGAGTAAAGTACTGACACCAGAAAGAAGTACTTCCCACCTCTGGTTAACCTGACATCAGAATAGCGTATACTTTATCGGTTTGCTACTGAACACTAGCAGTGATAGGCCTGAAACATGAACCCCATGTTCGTCACAAGTTAAATTATGGCCTCAAACTTTGTATTCCATATAAAACAATAACATGAGACTCAAACCCTGCAGCATTTGAACCTGCGTATGTCCGAAACCGTCCCTGAACACGGCAACCTCTTCTTGCTCGGATCTGAATCTTTTGTTTACTATAAACACCAATGTTGTTGATTTGTTTACATTTACATTTTCTGACTAGTACTTTAAATCTGACCCGAGATCAGATCGCTAGAGATGTGCCATCCCTTTCATCTGGAGCTCCATAAAGAGGTGATTCCCCCCTGCAGCCAAAAACACAAATACATATTGGGCTAAAAAAAAGTTGTAAAGAAACCCTAATTTGAAATAAAAAAAGTTTAGCGGGGGGGGGGGGGGGGGGCAGATGGACTTCAAGGCTGTCTCTGCTTCCCCGTCCGCCCCCGTTGGCGGTTAACAGGCTGGGGTAATTGGTGTGTGGATAAGACCCCGATCAAACGAAACCTTCACACCTCCATCACACTTAATGAACGCTCAACAAGCAAATACAGAAGGGCTTTGGTGTGTGTGTGTGTGTGTGTGTGTGTGTGTGTGTGTGTGTGTGTGTGTGTGTGTGTGTGTGTGTGTGTGTGTGTGTGTGTGTGTGTGTGTGTGTGTGTGTGTGTGTGTGTGTGTGTGTGTGTGTGTGTGTGTGTGTGTGTGTGTGTGTGTGTGTGTGTGTGTGTGTGTGTGTTTGGTGTGTGTGTGTTTGGTGTGTGTGTGTGAGAGATTGCTTGTGTTATTTTTAAGGCAATTATTTTGGTTTAAAGCCACGTCAGTCAATCCGACATTATCCGCTCTGACACGAAGCGCATTCAGATAAGTCGTCTAATGGCACAGATATAATAAGTCAACACTGAGACAAATTTCTACATTCCTCCCAGTGTGTGTGTGTGTGTGTGTGTGTGTGTGTGTGTGTGTTGTTCCCAGGCAATATAGTACCTCTAGGGGGATTGAATTCAATTATCTACAAAATTACAGAAGAAAACAAAATTCACAATGTGTGGATTTCATGGAAAAGTAATTATTTTTGGTCTCCCGGGAGTTTAGACAAAGAACAGATTCCTTAACATCGTCTCTTACACTGCTGCTGTGTCTGTGTGCCTGGAGAGATTGGAAATGGGGTTGAAAATGTTGTTGACAGTGAATTACCCAAGCCCTAGTTTGTGCCTGTCACGTAATCATGGTTTTTTTTCCACTTTTGAGGCATTTGTGTAGATTCTTAAGACCTTAAAACGGAGCTCATCTTCTTGTCTGGATGAAATGAAGTCACTTTCTTCCTGATGACACATCATGTCCCGCTCAACTGTATAGACCTTTCTAGCTTCTTTGAGCTCATTGTTTTGGTTTTAGCGCACATTCACATCCGTCCTAACCCTCAATATTTCTCTTTTCCAAATTGTCCGTCACTTGATCAAGTTGTTTCCCTTCAACATATAACAGCTTAAAAGCTAGATGTCTTTCTTGGGAGTTGGTAGAGAGGAAATCAGAGATATGAAATGAGTATATATTGGGAGAAAAATCAAGAGTACTCGCATTTCTTTCCATTTTCAGCAGCTTCCTTAGCAACAAAGCTCACATAAATCCACAGCAGACAAATATAGCAACAAGCTATCATCTAGCAGCTACAGAGCAACATATTTTCTTTAGGAGTCGGTGGAAAACAGAGATAATAGTCATCAGGTTGAAAGAAAAACAAACCTCAAATGAACGCGACTCAGTTTCTGCAAGATATGTAAAGACTATTGCATAAATGTTCGCTGTAACAACTTCAAAAGTCAATAATATGTTTGTTTTTCCTGTAGTTTTACACTTCATTTGACTTACAGAGGCCCAAATCAACTGCATGCTAGTGTGTTAGGTCAACACTAAAGGAGATTTTGAACCAATGTCCCGGGGGGCAAAAGCATTCGTTAAGCCACAACAAAAATCTCCTCACTTATTTTATAGGATTTTCCAAAATTGTGTGACGTGTAGGCTTAGAAAGCAGATGAAAAATACAGTAAATACACCTGATGAGGGAACATTTAGCCTTTGGAAACCATGTTCAGCAAGAAGAGGCTTCACTTTCACTGTTTTAAGATGTGGAATTGCATCCTACAAACCCTAACCCTAACTCTAACCCTAAATGAGGATATCTGTCATTGGAAATATGTTGTTTTTTAACAAGAAAGGACTTTACATCTGATATCTCCCTAAAGTGTTTCTAAACGTTTAACAAACAACTGCTTGTATCCTTGACTTGGACCTAATCACTACTTCCGGATGTAAGAGGTAGAGAGAAAACGTCCAGATTATGGTGTGTGTTTCGTGGATCTTATCTCTTGACTCATTTGACCCGCGTCTCCTGGCACCACGGCTCCATCAGCGTCGCTCCGCTGGGACTAATAACCAGCGTGATGTGGCAGCTGTCGCACTCTATCCGCGTGCTTGTTTGTGTGTTTCTCGATGCTTGCCTGATCTCACTTTCTTGGATGGGATGGGGGGGGGGGTGAGACGTTTTGTGTCACACACAGTTCGGGCATTAAGTCGTTCCTGCTGCACTGCACCGCCATCTGTTTCCCGACTCACTCCCAGTGTCGACATGTGTTCAAGTGTCACAAACTGTCGCTCCCGCAGTCACAACGTCTCCCCCCCACCCCCCTCCCCCCCAGTCTGTGTAGGACGCAGCAGGGAAGACGTGACAATAAGCTCTGGTTATGAACTGGATGAGATGTTCGGAGATTTTCTGTCGAAATGTGCCACGGGTTTGAGTCATTGGTTTCATCTCAGTTAAGTGGATTGTGTATTTTTAGAAACCACATACATTATGGTTTGTTCCAATGAGGCATGGTTTCTTTGTCATTTGAACAAGAAATGAACTGTGATATTTTGGAGACAACCAGGAGTGATATTGTTTCCCCATACATTCCCAGAAGTGCAGTTACTGGCTCCCTGTCACTGCGTGAAAAGGACAAACATCAGCACAGGGCTTAAATCATGATATTGTTGTACGGGAGTTTTGTTCACGTGTTTGGTGTAAAGTTTTCGGAACTTTCCAGACCATTTTATTGACATTAGTGATTATTATTGGCAATCTCATCATGTTAACACTCATACTGTTTGCGCTGCAGCACCTCTGTTCACCCTCTGTCTGAAACCAGAGCCATGTCTTAATTCTGAGGGGGAAAAAAAAGTCATTCAGAAAAGAATCCTGAAAAAAACGAAAAATTATTCAATTGAAAATCTGGGAAAAATTCAATTAAAAAAAGAGACATTTTTGAAGAAAAGTCCAAATCTAAGAAAAAAGTGGAATTATAAAAACAAATGTTGAAAAAATAAATTAAATTAATTCTGAGAAAAAGTCAAACTACAAAGAAGGCAGTGAAATTAAATTTGCGTTCACGTTCATATCAGTATTCTGTGTCTCTCCTGGGACATGTCTCCATGCGTTAATGTTCAGAAAGCTCTTTATGTTTCTCATACTGCCTGTGCTGCAGCACCTCTTTTCACCCTCTGTCTGAAACCAGAGCCCAATCTGCTCTAAATGGTTAGCTCTGTTGTGATTGGTCAACTGCTTAGAGATGTCCCGCCCCTTAGCCTATCACGTATAATGTGTAAGCACGAGTTTGACATAGGAAACGAAAAACCCCATTAGCATAATAGGGCCTATTTTCAACCTCTGTCTGGAGCCAGAGCCCAAAAGTGAAGTTCTGAGAAAAAGTAATTGTGGAAAAAAAAACGAAATCCGGAAAAAAATGAAATTTTGGAAGAAAAGTCAAAATTTAAAAAAAAGTCAAATAACGGAAAAAAAGTGAAATTATTAAAAAAAAGGGAAATTATGAAAGATAGTGAAATTATGAAAGATTGTGACAGCTCTGTTGTGATTGCTCAACTGCTTAAGGATGTCCCGCCCCTTAGCTTATCACGTACAATGTGTTGGTGCACTAGCCAATAGAAGCTTGAGTGTCACACAGTGATGTCAGTATGGAGGGAACACAGGGATTTTTGCCTTTGCAGACCATTTAAATGCACACAGACCTATATAACACTCTACAGGTAAGGGGGAACCAAAACATAACAGGGGCCCCTTTAACAATCAGCATGTAGTTTGGTCCAGATGCTCCGCAGGTGGTCAATATCTAAAGGTTAATTGGTGGACGTTTCCCTCCAACCAGTAACCCCGGGGAACTAAAAGTTGTCGCCATTAATTGCTTCTGTTATGCACAAAGCCGAGACTTCAGTAACCACCAATAAACTTTAAATGGAGCCTTATTAAAAAAAGTGGAAGCAAAACATCAAATCTCGTCTCGTTTGCGATGAGCTACTCACAGGACTGCTGCAGAATAAATGAAGGATACAGAAGTGTGTGTGTGTGTGTGTGTGTGTGTGTGTGTGTGTGTGTGTGTGTGTGTGTGTGTGTGTGTGTGTGTGTGTGTGTGTGTGTGTGTGTGTGTGTGTGTGTGTGTGTGTGTGTGTGTGTGTGTGTGTGTGTGTGTGTGTGTGTGTGTGTGTGTGTGTGTGTGTGTGTGTGTGTGTGTGTGTGTGTGTGTGTGTGTCCCTCCTGGGAGTTTCCCTCCCCACTCAGCAGTAATGAGCTGTGCAGGCAACATTTTGCTTATAGGCCCATAAACAACGTACTTATTAAGATGGAAGTCGCCGCGGGCAACCCGGGCTAATTCGGATACATATGCGTGGAGCGAGCGCTTCGGAGGAGCGTTTGTTTGTGGAGGCGGGGGTGGGGGGGGGTGGGCGGGGGCCAAGTCATTCTGGCTGTATACAGAGGAGAAGGATGATAGACAGAAAAGGCTGGAGAGGTTTTGCGCCCATATTTGGTGTGAATACTGAGTACAGAGAGAAGGAGAGAGACTTTTATTGAAAGGGGGAAAAGATGTTCGGAGAGGATAAGAGGCAAGAGAAAGAATGAAATAAGGAAATTGGACATCGAGACAGAAAAAGAAAGAGTGGGAGAGCAGACGGAGATTAAAATAGAGAGTGAGTGAGTCAGACGTGGAAAGAGAGACAGAGGGAAAGACTGAGTCACAAAGATAAAGTTGGGAAAAGTGAAGCATATGGAGAGGAAGAAAGTGACACAAAGACTGAGAAAGAGAGACGATGGAGAAACAAGCAATCACATGAAAAGACAGACGGACTCCATTGTACTAAAGGAGAAAATGAAAGGCAGAGGAGAGACCGGGGAGAGGGACAGTGAATGGAAATGACTGTGTCCAGGGACGTACAGTAAGAGCATTAAAAAAGGTTTCAATGTGAGAGAGAAATGGTCAGATTGAGTCTGATATAAGAGGAAGAGTAGGGGAGGTGAAGGAGAGTTAAAAGGGAATAAAGTGAAAAGAAAGACCTCCAAAGATAAACTTGATAGACAGGGAATCAGAGAGAAACCAAGTTAAGGGCAAGACTTCTACTCTTAATATCAGCGTCCATACTGGAGTCAGAGCATGGGTGTCAATGATCAGCGTTGTTTTATAGAGCCCAGTATCACACCATTTACTCGTCTCTGGGGGCCTGACTCCCTAGAGACAGTATACAGAGATAATGTAAATATGAAGCAAAACAGGAGAACGTGAAGTGTTTCATGGGACAAAAGAAGAGAGGATTAAGAAGAAGGAAAGCAAAAGGTTTAATGAAGTGTTAAAGAGGGCAGGAATCAAGAGGAAATTCCTAAGGAAGGGAGGAATTTCAGACCCATAGCGTGCACACTTGATTTTTGGTTGAGCCCCGCCTCCCATAAGCAGCGTCACAGCCAGTCTTGGCTCAGTCAAATTCATGGAGAGAAAATTACTCTGGATTCGGCTTTTAGTGCATTTTGCAACTTGTGGACCCTAATTATTCAACAATAGGCTATAAAAGAGTTTATACTGGGGAGTTGATTTTGTGAGAAAAATAAGCTGATTTACAGACGTCCCTTTCCCAATGTAAGTCAATGGGAAAAAGTCTCTTTGGACCTGATGACGTCACAGAATGACATGGTAGTTGTAGTACCACCGTTTGGCCACTATGGAAATTTGCTTCAACAACAGGAAGTCTGCGTCGGTCCAGATTAGCTGCCCTACCTGATCATGTGCAACACTCTTTTTTTGTCCCTCATGAAACCAAAGCCTACAAA
Organism: Eleginops maclovinus; assembly: GCF_036324505.1. NCBI lineage: Eukaryota > Metazoa > Chordata > Actinopteri > Perciformes > Eleginopidae > Eleginops > Eleginops maclovinus. The sequence continues at coordinate 23,525,292 of NC_086354.1, forward strand.
TAGTTCCGTGCAAACTTTTACGACTTACATGTTTCATGTTCATTTCATTCAGATTCATATACGTATACTCGTGTCTAGTCTAGGAAACAGTAGACGTGAGCATTTCATTGTAAAGTTTTGTATGTTTTCAGGTCCTGTTGAAAAAGCAAAGAAGCTCATAAAGGTCTGCTTTGAAAAAGAAGAAGCCATTTGCAAAAAACACAAAAAAAGTTTTACTACAATTATTGTTTTCTGTCAACGTTAAGCTGATTCTAAATCATGGTTAAGAAAGCTAGAGATTCTGCCCAAGAGAGGGGAGTTTGTTCCAAAGCTTACCATACTATATATAGTAGTATTAACACCCTGCTCTTTAAAGAAGGAGCCTCATTGAGCTGAGAGGAGAAGCCAGACGATGTCCACTCCGTCCTTATGTCTCCACTGCTGCTTCTCAAAGTCAGACACTTTCAGGAACCCGTCATCCTCCTCCAGGTCCTTTCACTTCCTCCCAGCTCCTCTTTCTCTACAGCTGTGTCAAATTTAAGCTTTCCCTTTAGTTTTACAACTTCCTGTTCCTTTAAAAACCTTCCTTTCCTGTCCTCCACCTTTCATCTGAGTTCAAGCAACCAGAGGAAATCATATACACTCATTTTGTATGCCTTAGTATTCTTTTAAGACCTTCTCCTGGTTTTGAGAAATGATACATACATATATATCTAGAGGAGAACAACAAGTGTCTGTACTAGGAAAATATAGATAGAGAGAATTGAGGGGATTTCATGGTGAGAGAATTAAACAGGAGGAAAGAGAGAGAGAAAGAAAGTGAAGTCGAAACGAAGGGAAAATAAAAGTGAAATCCTTAATGAAGGAAGGAATTTGAGATAGAAAAAAGCTGTGTGTGTGTGTGTGTGTGTGTGTGTGTGTGTGTGTGTGTGTGTGTGTGTGTGTGTGTGTGTGTGTGTGTGTGTGTGTGTGTGTGTGTGTGTGTGTGTGTGTGTGTGTGTGTGTGTGTGGTTTGTTCGGGTCAATCTGGTGAGATGGATTTTTCGTGTTAAGCACTGAAATGTCAGAGGAGGCTAATTTCAGTCTGTTAGATGAGATGCTTGCAGGGTACCAGATACAGACGTGGTGGTGGTGTGTGTGTGTGTGTGTGTGTGTGTGTGTGTGTGTGTGTGTGTGTGTGTGTGTGTGTGTGTGTGTGTGTGTGTGTGTGTGTGTGTGTGTACATGTGTGTCTAAATGTGCATGTATGAGGACAGAAGGTGATATGGGACTTTTATGGAGAAAATCAGACGGACATCTTTCTTCTAAAAAGCTTTGTCTTTGCATGTTATCCATCCACACACACACACACACACACACACACACACACACACACACACACACACACACACACACACTTTTGTATAGCAAAATAAATCAGAATGTCAGAGCACAAACTATAAAGGTACGACCAATTTAAATTCTAAATTATGTGCTTGTTGCAACACCAGGTTCGCTTTAACTACAGAAAAAAAAGAAGTCGGTTTTCTTGAGGAAAAAAGTGATCATTTTGAAGAAATAATCGGACCTTTTTTCGAAGTCGACATTTAGAAAAGATTGCAGAAATTTGAAGAAAACTCAGACTTTTTCTGAAAATGTGAAAAGAAAAAGGAGACAAAAAGTGTGACTTTTTCAAAGAAGATGTTTAGGGCCACATCAGATGCAAAGGTTCCCATAGGTTTCATAGTGTGTGGATCATTTTTGACCCACTTATGCATGTAAGGGTTAACAGAGATAACTCTATGAGTAAAGTGAGTCATTGACGAGAACAAAAGGAACCGCATTACCTCACTTTGCACGGTTGGATCGACCTCATCTCACAACAGATGCTGCGTACTGTGCCTGCACTGGATGACCCGATCAATGATGGATGATCTGCAATCTAATAAGGCAATGAGGAATGTCTTTATCCCAGAGTCACGGTATTATTAGAAGTTCCAGTCCGTGCCATGAACTGGGAAGAAAACACTTTAGTGATTTGGATGAGTTATAGCATCAGGAGCTCCAAGGCAAAGGAGAGCTGAAGAATATCTGTCCTCATTAACATGTGCATCGTGTGTTTGCTGGCAGCGTCTGATGTGAGAGGAGGCTGATCCAACCTTGCAAAGTGAAGCAAAATGTGATAATTTGCCCAAAAAAAACCCCGGCTATCTCTGAGGTTTTTTTCCAATAAATGCGAGTCGTTGAATCAGATTTCTTTTCTTGTTAAAGAAAACTTTAATCTCAGGGAATATAAAAAAAGATCTCTGGTCATTTTACAGCTTTTACCTGAAATGAAACGTGTTCTATCCCCGGGATTAAAGGAGTGTTGTCCTTGTGAAGAACATAATTTAATCTGGCAAGTTTAGATTTATTTTATGAGCTTTTTAACAATAGTTTCTTTGACTTTGATCTTGGAGGATTTCATCGTGTTTTGAATTGCTAATTTCATTTCAGGAAGTGAGTGTTACTTTCTTGATCTCACCTTTAGCAACACACACAAATAAACACATGTCATGCACCCACAAATATCCAAACTTTACAATCGCACTCTTTGTTTCACTTTCTATACACACACACACACACACACACACACACACACACACAGTGATGCATCAGCAAACAGCCACATGTATGCATACTTATGTAAACAAGTGTGGAAAGACAAACACAAACACACTCCTGCAGTTTGTACATTTGCTTACTCGCATAAACAGAACTTAATATGCACACATGCAAATGATCGAGCAAGTCACCCATACAGTGTCTCACACTAACACACACACACACACACACACACACACACACACACACACACACACACACAGACAGACACATGAAGCGAACATGTGCCGCACATGCATGAGAGCATCGCTGAACATCCACATGCAGCCATGTATAGAATGTAGTCCCACACACACTCGGTGACACAGTCATGCACATGCCGCCGCCATATGCTATCTGGCTCTCACACACATGCTCTCTGACATTCCTTCCTCCAACACGTTCACATGTGTGCGGTCGCCAAGCTTGTTTCCATGGAAACGTGCAGGGCAAGGTGTTAATGAAAGACTCTGTGATTGTGAGAGAGCCTCCAAATGTTCACCTGTACCTGCAGCTGCACGGCGATGTGGAGACACTCTGTATTAACCAGATGCAAAACACACGGTTGTATGTGCAGGAGATAAAAAGTAGGGATAGAATTAGGATATCAGGATAGGGGGGGGGGTCTCATACACCACTCCTGTGCATATCAGTAACTAATAACAACTTAAGTTACTCTCTTTAGGACAGATGCTGCTCTTTGGAAAGTTGATATGACTTTCTCTAGGAGCAGACATCTCGTGCATTTGGTTTTTAATGTGGATTTAGAAACTCACTCGTGTCTAATTTATAGAAAAAGAGACATGACATGTGGTGATGCCGAGATTCAACGCAGAGACACATCACTGTCCTTTTCACTTGCAATAAGAGCTGTAAGAATAAGAAGAGATGCATGATGTCCCATGTGGCCCCCTCGACAAAATGCACTTCTTTCTGAGCTCTCCATCGTCTTTGTGCAGCTACTCCGAGCGCTTCGGGTACAAAAATACTCTTAGAGTTTGGAGGAGAAGCTTATTTATCCCCGTGTCTTCCATACAGAAACTGTCATTACATGATAACCCTGCTGTGGAGAGATGAAGGCGTCCTCGTCTCTCCACAGCTGTCCGACGGTGAAGATCATTCATGAGAAGTGTGGGAGTCTTCAGGTTAGGGTTCATTGTGCAAAAACAGTGTCATTATAGCGGCACAAATAGATGATAAAAGGCAAGGGGACGGAGCTAGCTGTGTAAAGCTGTGTCCTCCCCTCTCGCTCGGCTCTCCTGATCCAGGTATCGTCTTTGAAACATAACACTGAGCTGAAAGTGCTTTTCTGAGGAGGCTGTGCCAGCGCCTTTCTGCCAGGAAAAGACACTACTGCTCGTTGACACAGGGCCTTTTTAAAATCAGTGATCAGTCTACACAGATGGCCTCAGATGGGTCTTGTCTGATCAGTTCTATTCCTGTATGGTTCAACAGTAACAGTGTCACTAGATAAGAAAGTAAACTGATCTGTCTTGAGAGGAAGGACTCAGCTGCCAAAATGTCCCTCTACGTCCTCCCCTTAAGGACATTCCCTTAAAAATAAAGAGACGTTTGTGATATTCTTTAATATATCTCCCTTCTCCCAACACGTCTTACTCCACAGACTAAATTCCAGATGAAATAGAGTCTTGAAACGGACAGTGTGGGTTTCTCTGCAGCCTCCTCAGCCTCTCTTTCTTTTTGCTGCCTTTTTTCCAGGTGAGTGAGCGTCGGGGGAGATAAGCCTGTCACCGTTTCCCTGCAGACTGAAGCACGGGGAGCACATCTCAAACAGTCGGGGGAGACTGGCCAACAGCGATAGCCGGCCAACATTTCCATGAGACGGGTGAGGTGGCAGGGGGAGGAGGAGAGGAGGAGGAAGAGGAGGGGGACGCATCAAAAACCTGGCATACTTTCACAGGAACTCAGGCTCCAGGCAGACCTATCTGTGACACAGCCCGAGTAATTGTTTTTCTTCCAAACGAGATTCACTTTGGTGTCAGAGCAGAGAGGGGGGGGGGGGGGGGGGTGATTGATGGAACTGAGACGTGAGTGATGGGGAATTTGAATGAGAGGCTTCACCGCAGAATGGAGGCTGGTATTGTGTTTGTCGAACACTGTACTCAACCTGTATCCCCTCAGCAGACACACACACACACACACACACCGGCTGATTCATGATAGAGGAGTGATATCGCCCTAGATTCTTCTTACTCACTCACACACACACACACACACACACACACACACACACACACACACACACACACACACACACACACATATGCATTCTCCAGCATCAGGACTACCTCTGTTGCAAATATACTCATTTTTGATTTAACATTCCATTGCACGTCTGTCCGTCCTGGGGGAGGGATCTCTCCTCTGTTTCTCCCCGAGGTTTCTTCCATTGTCCCTCGGTAACTGGGGGGTTTCTTTGGGAGTGTTTCCTTGTCCGATGTCAGGGTCCAAGGACAGAAGGGGCTCATATTGTAAAATCCACAGAGACAAATTGTGATATTGGGCTTTATAAATACACTTTGATTGAGTGATGGATTTTCCAGAAACATATGAAACCTTTTTGCACTGGAAGACAATTTATATCAATGAGCAATATTTCATTATGAGATGTTTAATTATATTGTTTCAAGAAAGAGATTTAATTTCAATCAATCAATCAGCTTTACTGAACAGACTCGAGGTCCTTTTTTTAACAGACATACAACACTCAAATATAAAATGCTTTTTGGGGGGATAACAAGGTGAGAGAAATGTTGACAGCTTTCGGAATATTTAAAACCAGTAGAGTACAATATATCTACTGGTCTATACTGTATGTGTGGTCTCACAACCAGTGACAGGTGGTTTGCAATGTGGCTGCTATGCAGAGATGTAATGGATAAAAAGCGAACACATTTCATAGAGTTTAGTTATTTTTCAACATCTCAAAATCCCATTCCAGAATGACATTACCTTAAACTTCATTTAGCTGCCTCCATTTTCCAATGCACCTCACGATAAGTGCAGATTGTCCCCACTTCCCCAAGTTTCTCCCTTCTCAGCTCTTCTTACTTTTGGATGGTGTAAGCATTCAGTCAACAAAATGTATTGGCTTTTGACAGACTTCTTTTCGATGTCCTCACTTCTTAGGTCAAAGACTCAAACTACACCCTTTCGCACTTACAAAAATCCCAATGTGACCCACCAACACGTTATATAATGTGCCTTTGTCTTAAGTAGGAAGAATTTCAATTGATATTGTTTTTAAAAGACGATGCTTTGTTTGTTTTCTGATCTCTTATCCACAAATTGTGGGAGGACATATCCGAGAAGCCGTCAATATTCGTTTCAAATATTTCGGAACCGAGTTTGGAACAAAGACTGAATAGGCACCAGATCTGGGACCCTAAACATGACAGAAACACAAAACAGAAGGGAGGAAAAGAGTCCCTCATATATTAAGTATATGAGTCCTGCTTTAAAAGGACAGGATGCACTCTTGTTCAAGTGTGCAAGGATTATAAGAAGGCACTACAAGGGCTCACACATGACCCTGAAGCACACCTGCACACACTAACCTTTCATTGTTACAGACAGACACACACACACACACACACATACATCATTCCCCACAGCGCCGTCGGGGCTAATAAATGTTCCCCGGGTTAATTATGCGTGCTGCCCATTAGATGGCCGTGCAGGTCAGAGTCGACATGTGTAATTTCCCCGACATTTATGAACGGAGGCCAACAGCCCACCAGAGGCTCGTGGGGGAGCAGGTGGCTGCCAGACGCTGGACCCTGCGACAGGTAACGGGAGGCCTGTTCCGACCCGCCGGCATTTTGAGAACGGTCAGGTACTACGACCAGGAGTTTAATCTCCAAATGACACTTCCAATAAACGTGATGTGAGGGACGAGCCGGCCATTATTGGACAGAGAACACCAACAGGTTGGGCATAAGCAGGATGTTGACGGTATCCAACCACATACTAAATCTACCAACGACCTGACTCACAATGTTGATTTTAAAATGATCGTTTGCTTCCAATAGACAATATATTCCTTTGCACTGATTGTGCTCATAGTCTGCTTCCAGTTTATTCCTTAACATTAAAGAAAATACTGCCATTGACATAAGAAAGGCAGAGTAAATATGATGTTGTGCAACCGATTCATGTGCAGTGTTTGTACATTTAAAAAATGGCCTTAATTTTGCCACCCATTTTTTGCGACCAAACATTTTGAGAGATTTGAATATTTTTCCAACTCTAAGTCTCATCTTTACTCTTTGCACTCACAGCTTTCTGTCCATGCCGTTTCATCAGCTTGTCTTCTAAGTCATGGTAAAAAGGATCCGCCCACATTTAGTCATAGTAGTAAATAAAATGAAGACCGTTCAAGAAAATAAAACCCTGTTTTCAGTCTGAGTGTTATGGGGTTTGAACCACATAAGCGACTTGGAAACAATGGCATTAAATCGACCAATGATCGATGATAGAAAAACAAACTCACCGACAGACTGTGACCTTTATTTATGCCCCCCTGCGTACATACTGTATAACACTGGGGAAAAGCATCTTATAAAGGCTAAAACACGACATGTCCCGGTGTGGTCTGCAGGTCTGCTGGTATGAAATGAGATTGATAACATATCTAAAGCGGTGTGTCCCATTTCACACATCTCCATTACGTCTTAGTGAATCAATGAGTTGAACGCTGGGGAAACTTAGACTTTATTGACTGCAAAGAAACTAAAGTGTCCCAGAGTTTTAAGTCCTTCGTACTTCCTGACTTTGTTCAGGATGAATTTGGAGTTTTCTCATATTACACCCCAGCTTGGTTGGTACAGTCTCTGAGAGAATGTCATGATTTCACCATCACTTTGTTCAGTGAAGTATGAAAAGGGTAATTTTCTGCCTTGTTATTTAAAAAGTGGTGTGTGATCTGCTCCCAGCCTCCCTGCCCAGCAGAATCTATAAAGGAAAGAAAGATCAGCGATGTCAGAGCTTTAAACGTTCACGCTTATTGGAGTCAACTTGAAAACCAGCAGCATATTTTTTACTGAAGTATGTGGGAAGTGTATTTGCAGTGAGGCTTATGGTCATTTGTTAGTTGATACTCTAGTCACCAGTGTTCAGATCCTTTACATAAAGGTGCCTATAATATTCTCATCTTCAGGTTCCGTAGTGTCTCTCCTGGGACATGTCTCCATGCTTTAATGTTCAGAAAGCTCTTTATGTTCCTCATACTGCCTGTGCTGCAGCACCTCTTTTCACCCTCTGTCTGAAACCAGAGCCCAGTCTTAATTCTGAGAAAAATGTCAAAATCTTGTTGAGGTTGATTTTAGGTCTTTATTTTTCTCATACTGCCCAGAGCACAGAGCCCAGCCTGCTCTGATTGGTTAGCTGGCCGGCTCTCTTGTGATTGGTCCACTGCTTAGAGATGTCCCGCCCCTTACTTACGATGTGTTGGAGCACTAGCCAATAGAAGCGTGAGTGTTCCACAGTGATGTCGCTTTGTTTTGGAAGTAAACAAAGGAGTCCAATGGATTCAGACTGGGATTTTAGTCTTTGCAGACCATTTACATGCACTAAAACACACTACAGGAATGGTAAAACCCCAAAACGCAGAATAGGTCCCCTTTTAGATAAAAGTACCAATAAAATAAAGTAAAAATACTCCTTTTTAAAAGTAAAAGTCCTGGGTGTATTTATTTTTAAACGATATTTGAGTATTTTCTTTTTCTGCAAATGTATCGTACATTAAATTGTTACAGGTAGAGTTTATTGCCATCATCTCGTCTTGTCTTAGTCGTGGAAAACAAGGTTTTTAATTAACATATAGTCGTATTCGTTCACCAAAAAATCCCATTGAGTCTTATAGGTTGCAATAAGTGACTTTCCCATGTTTAAACAGTGGCATTTCACCAACCACTGACAGTGGAAACCCTGACTTCTTGTCAGTCCTGCTGTTTATTATCTTTTCCCTGTACAGTGAGTGATTGATGCAGGTGTGACACAGTGTGAGCCATAAATCTCTCCACACTCAGTAACCTGTGTGTTACCTGTTGACTGACGCGGGCTAATGAATGATCTATGAGCTCAGCGGCAGCGGGACCACCGGCACAACAAGCCGATATCACTACACATGACCCCCCCTACACACACACACACACACACACACACACACACACACACACACACACACACACACACACACACACACACACACACACACACACACACACACACACACACACACACACACACACACACACACACACACACACAGGAGAGATGCTCCTCTTGAAGGTGTGAATGCAAATGAAGTTTTTTTCAGCACTCTGTTTTTATGACAGGTTTTTTGTTTTGTGGCCCCGTTGGGGAAAGCCCATGAGGGTTTACATCATACCACCAACCCCTCCTCTCCCTCCCTATCTTCATATGTTTGTATTTTAACAGCTCTCCCGACACTACTACATTATTGAACGCTTTCCCCGACATATTTTCTGATCACTTCCACAATCTGGGGACGCTTGCAATTAGATGTTTCTACACGGGGAAAACACACCAAAAGAAGCGATGCTGCGTTTGGAGCTTTTTGATGAATGTCTCAAGAGTTTTGGGGGGAAAGTAGTGGGAAAAAGTCAATTGTATTTTGTTTGTCTTCTCTCTACGAAGCGCTGGGTTGTCTAGAGGTTGGAGGGAGGGGTAGAAAAAACCCTCAGGTGTATTTAGACACCAGATGGGATCTTTTCACCCATTTACCCCCATCAGGAAGACGGAGACTAGAGTACAAAGTGAAGCAAGTGTGTGTGTTTGAGGGGAAACTGTGGAAGCCATTTTTTTTTGTGGCGGGGGGGTGGGGGGGGGGGGGGGCTGTTGAACACCAGCACCACGCTGTTTGGTCTTCCAAAGAGGTGCACAGTGGCAGAATTATTGCACATTGCCTATGACAGCGATAACGACTCGCCGCATATTGGGATTATACAGCTGTGTGAAGTCTTGGCACCCAGCCTATTAAATATGCATGAATGTTTGAAATGAATTTTGGAGGATTTCAAAGCCCCCCACCCACCCTCCACCATACACACACTCTTCTGCCCCCCCCCCCCCCCCCCCCCCCCTCTTCATTGTCAAACTATATAATCATATTCCTGTCTATTAAAATTCGGATGAATAATTTAAACGTATGACAACAGCCGGGTTCTGAAAGAGGAGGTTTGTGTTCAGCAGCTGGCACACAAGGTTGCTTTTGATGAGCGTTGCATGCTAAATTGACACTATTGTGGTGGTGGTGGTGGTGGGGGGGGGGGAGTCGTAGGCAAAACAATAAAAGAAAAAACAATCTGCGGAAAAAATAAAGTCACCCCTGTGAAATTCGACGCCACGACTTCAAAAGTGTGACACAGAAACACAGAGGCAGATATGAAATATTAAGCAAGGTTACTCTGAGGATGCAGCAGGTGGAGGCAAACAGCTCTCAATCTCAGGTTTGTTTCATAGGGTTTAATTCCCGTCAATGACTTTATCGCCGTGACATTTGTTCGGGAACAAATCCTGCCAAGTGCACGGTGTAGGCTGCATTTTAACAAACAGGAAAACAATCCTCTCAGGTGCAACCCAAACACTCGATGTGTGTGTGCATGTGTGGAGTGTGACAGTGACAGACGGGATAATAATGTGGCTCTGTATCAAACATGAAATTGAAAGTGTCCTCAGTGTTTCGTCACGTCTGAAAACTTTGGCAGAACGAGTAGGAAAACATTTTGGAGATGTAAGGAATGATGCAAACTTATTGGGATTGAATCTCAGGAAAGAATGGGGGAATGTGGGTGGGTAGGTAGGTAGGTAGGTATGTGGGTGGGTAGGTGGGCGGGCGGGCAGGTAGGTAGGCAGGTAGGCAGGCAGGCAGGCAGGCAGGCAGGCAGGTAGGTAGGTAGGCAGGCAGGCAGGCAGGCGGGCGGGGCGGGCGGGTAGGCAGGTAGGTGTGTGGGTGGGTAGGTAGGCAGGTAGGTGTGTGGGCAGGCAGGTAGGCAGGTAGGCAGGCAGGTAGGTAGGTAGGCAGGTAGGTAGGTAGGTAGGTAGGTAGGTAGGTAGGCAGGCAGGCAGGCAGGTAGGTAGGTAGGTAGGTAGGTAGGTAGGTAGGCAGGCAGGCAGGCAGGCAGGCGGGCGGCGGGAGCGGGCGGGCGGGCGGCCGGTAAGCAGGCAGGCAGGCAGGCAGGTAGGTGTGTGGGTGGGTAGGTAGGCAGGTAGGCAGGCAGGCAGGTAGGTAGGTAGGCAGGTAGGTAGGTAGGCAGGCAGGCAGGTAGGTAGGTAGGTAGGTAGGTAGGCAGGTAGGTAGGTAGGTAGGTAGGTAGGCAGGTAGGCAGGCGGGGTGGGGGGTTGTAGGCAGGCAGGCAGGTAGGCAGGCAGGCAGGTAGGCAGGCGGGGGTGGGGGTTGTAGGCAGGCAGGCAGGTAGGCAGGCAGGCAGGTAGGCAGGCGGGTGGGGGGTTGTAGGCAGGCAGGCAGGTAGGCAGGCAGGCAGGCAGGTAGGTAGGCAGGCAGGCAGGCAGGTGGGCAGGTGGGCAGGCGGGCGGGTGGGTAGGCAGGTAGGTTATTGATCCCAATTTGACAAAATGTTTGCATTGCAGCAGCATAAAGACAAGGCGTTGTACATTAGAGAAACTAAAAGACCAAAAATAAACGATTCAAAATGTAAACACCTCAACAACAAAAATATAGCATTAAAAAGAAGTAGAAGTAGAGAACATCATCCTGCTTCAGAGAGTTGGGACGTCGGAAAGCAAACTGTTGCGACCCCCTCCACTCCACTAGGGGTCTCTGATAACTGACTCCCATGTTTGATTAGGTCTGTTAAGTCCTTTGCTTTATGTCTACTCTTTTCATTATAATTATGATCCTTGGTTTGTTTTTATGCTGCTGCAACAAATAAAGTACCTCTGATCTTACCTCATGTTGTCTTATCTTTGGTTTAGTTATATCCTAAATAAATATGCTTTTTCAGACACTTCAACTTGTCTGGCCTCCACTCTCGGTTGCAGCCTATGAGACGAAACAAAGATCAAAATGTTGTGAGCTCTCAGAAGTGAAATGTGTGTGTACCATACAGGAAATGTTACTGAAGCAAAGGAAAACAGAAGAGGCTAAAAAGGCTCTACATGGTTTGGTGTAAAATAGCTCATCTTACATTAGGCATAGTGTTTGGTCATTGTCGGGTAATAAAATCTGGCAGAGATTTGTTTGAAACAGGAGGAAAAACCTTAAGTTAACTGCATCATTTCAACATTTATGTCCTCTATTACTTAAAAAACTAAACTCATTTATACAGGATGACTTATTCGGGGAACTGGCAGATAATAAAACGGAGAAATGATGCAGAGAAAGATGTCCACACTCCTGCAGGAACAGTCTCAATGTTATACACACAGATATGGGGAATGACACAGAGAGAATCCACACACACACACACAGATTTAGAGACTGTGTGTGAGAGAGAGAGTCTGAGGGAGCGGTAGAGTGCAAGCTTGAAAGCAAATGCAGAAATTGGAGATACAGCTGTGGGTGGAGGGCCAACTAACTTTGAACATCCATTGCCGTGAAGTTATTATCCGTCCTCTGTGGAGGTCAATGCCGAGGCTGCTGGGAAGGCTTCTCAAGCAGGAGAAACTCCCACACACTGAACCCACAGAGCAGAGTATGAGCCTTCACTTATTCCCCAGACCTCGGAGAAAACGTCCTCTAGATGGAGAGATGGCTGGGCAAAGACAGACAGATCTGTGTGAGATTTCAACTCTGCCAGTTTATAGTAAAGCTCCATTTTCTGCCGATGTTCAGGTGTATATCAGTATGTAGAGTCTCTACTTTAAAGAGTCCTCTCCTGCTGATGTTCAGGTGTATATCAGTATGTAGTGTCTCTACTTTAAAGAGTCCTCTCCTGCTGATGTTCAGGTGTATATCAGTATGTAGAGTCTCTACTTTAAAGAGTCCTCTCCTGCTGATGTTCAGGTGTATATCAGTATGTAGTGTCTCTACTTTAAAGAGTCCTCTCCTGCTGATGTTCAGGTGTATATCAGTATGTAGAGTCTCTACTTTAAAGAGTCCTCTCCTGCTGATGTTCAGGTGTATATCAGTATGTAGTGTCTCTACTTTAAAGAGTCCTCTCCTGCTGATGTTCAGGTGTATATCAGTATGTAGTGTCTCTACTTTAAAGAGTCCTCTCCTGCTGATGTTCAGGTGTATATCAGTATGTAGTGTCTCTACTTTAAAGAGTCCTCTCCTGCTGATGTTCAGGTGTATATCAGTATGTAGAGTCTCTACTTTAAAGAGTCCTCTCCTGCTGATGTTCAGGTGTATATCAGTATGTAGTGTCTCTACTTTAAAGAGTCCTCTCCTGCTTGATGTTCAGGTGTATATCAGTATGTAGTGTCTCTACTTTAAAGAGTCCTCTCCTGCTGATGTTCAGGTGTATATCAGTATGTAGAGTCTCTACTTTAAAGAGTCCTCTCCTGCTGATGTTCAGGTGTATATCAGTATGTAGTGTCTCTACTTTAAAGAGTCCTCTCCTGCTGATGTTCAGGTGTATATCAGTATGTAGTGTCTCTACTTTAAAGAGTCCTCTCCTGCTGATGTTCAGGTGTATATCAGTATGTAGTGTCTCTACTTTAAAGAGTCCTCTCCTGCTGATGGTCAGGTGTATATCAGTATGTAGTGTCTCTACTTTAAAGAGTCCTCTCCTGCTGATGTTCAGGTGTATATCAGTATGTAGTGTCTCTACTTTAAAGAGTCCTCTCCTGCTGATGTTCAGGTATATATCAGTATGTAGTGTCTCTACTTTAAAGAGTCCTCTCCTGCTGATGTTCAGGTGTATATCAGTATGTAGAGTCTCTACTTTAAAGAGTCCTCTCCTGCTGATGTTCAGGTGTATATCAGTATGTAGTGTCTCTACTTTAAAGAGTCCTCTCCTGCTGATGTTCAGGTGTATATCAGTATGTAGTGTCTCTACTTTAAAGAGTCCTCTCCTGCTGATGTTCAGGTGTATATCAGTATGTAGTGTCTCTACTTTAAAGAGTCCTCTCCTGCTGATGTTCAGGTGTATATCAGTATGTAGTGTCTCTACTTTAAAGAGTCCTCTCCTGCTGATGTTCAGGTGTATATCAGTATGTAGAGTCTCTCCTGGGACTTGTCTCCATGCTTTAATGTTCAAAAAGCTCTGCATTTTTATTCAGTCTGCTCTGATTGGTTAGCCGACTGGCTCTATTGTGATTGGTCAATGGCTTATAGATGTCCCGCCCCTTTACCTATCACGTAGGTACACGCACAAGTGTTACATAGTGATGTCACTGAATTTCTAGACAGAGAAGAATTGTCAGTAGTTTACAGAATACAACGAAAACCATTTAACTCAAAGACAAACCTGTAAATAATATAGCAAGAGGAGATGATGATGCTGAACGGGTCTTTTCATTTTTTCCGGGGCTGTGGATTGTAATGGAGAAAAACACGTCATTTTTTGCTCAATTATCTAATTATTATATCCAGTTTTGACAACGAGTGTACATAGATTGCACCATTTTTAGCCTAAAAGCTCTTCACTAGTGTCTTAGTCGACAATGGTTTTATATTAGCCTTCCACAAAGAGTAAGAGGACACTGACATACTGTATGAACATCAGATGTGTAATGCATGACGGAGGCACAAATACGAGCTGTTGTATTGTATAATTCATCATCGTACTTTATTGTAGTATTTGAAACAACAGCAGAATCTGGCTCCTGGGAGACAGAAACAAAATGCAGTATATCTTCAGTACTCTGTTCTCCTTTAATAGACAGACTTCAGATGACTGTGAGTTGCAACCTTACAAATATTTCTTCTCATTTAACATTACCTTACAGGAACTCTAGCATGACAGTTAGCAGCTCAATACTGAACCACTACACCTGAACAACAGAGCAAAAGATGTTCTGAACCCAGCCGCCTCACGTCTTATCGATCCCCCTTTTTTCCATGTACACTGGAAAAAATGCTGCTCATAAATCAGGTAAAATATTATTTTAAAAAAGGTGTTTTTGCTTTAAAAAGCCAATTAATCTGCAGACAGAACAAGTGAAAGATTTCTTGAAATAAGATGGGATATTTAGATAAATGGGAAAACTTATTTTGAAATATATTTGACCAGAATCAGGAGATGTTGTGTTACCAAAATAAGCCAGAAATGCTCAAAGTTTCTGTTTTCTGATGTTGATTGGAGATTTTCCAATAAAAATGAAAAGAAAATGTTGAATCTGAAGGAAAAACAAGACCCTTTATCTCACTGCATTGTTACTTCCTAAGTTGTTATGTCTTGTATGAAGTGTAAGTGTCAGGGTTGGAGAAACAGGACCCAAGTGCAGTAAATTCTGGGGAAGCAGGTAAGGGTCAAAAACAAAAAGCGAGCATTATTCAAAAGCTGTTGATGACAACACGAAGCAAGCGGAACACAGGACATGAAAAACACTTAGCTCCAGACATGAAGGGCGACAGGAACAGACAGGTAACATGGACAAGATCAGGGAAGAAATGACGAAGACCGAACAACAGACAAAAGGGGAACAGGGACTAAATACACAAGGGTAATCACAAGACAAGAGACAGCTGGAAGGGGGAGGAGAAACACAGGGGCAACAGGTGAACACAATGACACAATCAGGCACAGGAGGGAAACGCAGACGGGAAGTGAAGCTTAACGAGTGACACAAGAGGGGGAACGTTTAAAAATAAAACACAAAGACATGACAGACACGAAACACGGATCATGACATAAAGACATATTCTGAGAAGATGTCCAGTTCTTGTAGAGTCAATACAACGTGTGGAGCTCAGATGGATGCATTATGTATTTTGTTTTTATTTTTACTCGTGCAAAACAAGCAGCAGAGCCCGAGGCTGTGTGTCAGCAGAGGCCGAGGTACGAGAGCCAACGTCCGTCCAGACGATCTGTCCGGATTAGTGTCAAACACCGATCCACGCTCCGGATTTAACGGGGGAGACGCAGGTGACCGTCTGTGGTGTTTGTCTAAGAAATGCGTCCAAACTTAAGGAGCAGCAAGGTTGTTTTTCTTACTCTGGAAAATGGTATTGCTGTGTTTTTACTTTGAGAGTTCAGAAATCAGGAACCCTTTATTCGCACCACAGCGAGGGAAACTTAGTAGATGTTAAATAAAGAGGCAAAAACACAGTGATCAGATTCAAATGACTACACATTCAAGGTACAATATAACTGTTAAAGTATGAGCAGTTTGGAAGTAGCAGCCAGTAACATTATCAAGTGTAAATGAAAGGGTTTACTGTATAGTACAGTCTCCTTCCTGAGATATAGAGAGAGCAAACTGTACCCACTGAAGGAGACCATGAAATGCTGATGAAAGCCCAGAATAAACTAAGTGGACCCTGAGGTAATATTTTCAAACTATATCCAAGGTCATGATAACATTGATGACTAACCGACTCACACAGAGTCACAGTAGATGTCCTAAAGTCCAAAAAGGTATTTGAAGTGAGACCATAATTACTTTTCTTGGAAAACATTGTTGAGTTTATATTCATTTCAAACAAAAGCAGAATAAATGCGTTTTCTTTACAAGGTGTCGTTCCCACATGGGGACGCTCGGGAAATGCTCCCCGGCACTTTCCATAAGGATCATTTGTTAGAAAAGGGATTGAAATGTACTGAAATGCTCTGAAAGTAGCAAAGAGAATTGTACACTTTGAGAAATTGGGGTTTTATTTGCACAAGAGAACCAATCTGGAGGAACTGTTCACACTACTTGAGAGTATTTCTGGAAACCCTAGTGGTGCAGGTTGGATCTGCACCATATTTAATACAGCTACAAGGCGGTAAATCAAGTGTTACGCATGTTTAATAAAGTCTTATAATAAATGTGTTGCCGAATGGGTTTCTTAAGACACGATTATACCAATCTGAGGGTCGGTCATTTGATTGCCAGCCCCAAAATGTCTAAGACTTGTTTGGCAACATACTAAACTCTTAATGACATCCTATAATGACATTTTTAATTCCATTATTTAACTATTTTAGAGATTTTTAAACATTTAAAAAGACATTTGTCATTCTTGGTAGAAGAAATCTAAAAATGCATCCATCAGTTCCCATGGCGTTAACTTAGTTGATGCATTTCGAATGAGATCCGTTTAAAGAGATTGCACTTTGCAAGCATATGAACTGTAAGGGAAAACGATGTACTTCTGTTTGATCGTCATGTAAACATGCTTATTGACCCTCTGTCTGGTCCCTCTGTTTCAGCTCCAGTCCGCCATGATTTACTTGAAGGTGAAAAGTAATAAGCGCTGTTCTCGTGCCGTGGAGAAACTCAGATGGAGTTCGGTATGAATCTAATGAGGCTGCATGTGTCGTACCGTAGAGGGTGAGAAAAATCTGAATTTGTTGGTGAATCCGGTGTTTAATGACCCAGACAGCCCATAAAAACTGACTGGGTCTTTTGTCAGGATTGGTAGGCACTCCAGACATCCAACTGTATGAGCACTAGGTGAGTTTTGCATTGTATAGTCCATTTAAAAACATCCATACGAACCCTACCTGCAGCGAAGTCCTCCTCTTCACTGCTCGATACTCTTCAATACACCTATGGAGTCTCAGTTATATGCAACAGAATGCTATCCATTGAAGAATAAGCATGACATGGTTCTTATCTGTGTGGTATCGGACATCAGAAAAAGGTTGGAAGCAGGTCCTAGGTAGAAGTGTGTGTGTTTGTTGTTTGTCTACTTGGTGCATTGTCTAGTCGGGCACATTGTTTTGCTTTGGTCTCTGAGTAAAGGGAGATGAGAAGACATCATTTTCTCTGTTTCTGTGTGAGACTGTCTGCACTGTGCATGCACTTCAATTGTGTGTGTGTGTGTGTGTGTGTGTGTGTGTGTGTGTATGTGTGTGTGTGTGTGTGTGTGTGTGTGTGGTGTGTGTGTGTGCACCCTGCGTATCAACACACCCAGAGTCAGCGGCGCTGCTTGTTCCTCTGGAGTCTCCACTCAATAACTTGGCAACAAATGCAAAAACCTGCGAGATCAAAGAGAATATCACCCCGCTAATTCGACTTCAGATCAGAGAGAGATCTTCAAATTAAGTGCGAGGTTTTGAAGTAAACGCTGTTTTGCCACTGCGTTTCATTTATCTTCAGCTCCAGCGCCCTAATTGGCCCCAGAGGTGAGGCGGAAAGTGGATAGGAGGGGTGGGGGCCGTAGACCGAGGGCCAACTATCCAACTAAAATGTGCGCTAATGAAACGGTCTGGGGAGGAATTGACATTTCTGTGCAAAGAGACCAAAGCCGTGTCAGATCGACTAGTGGCCGAGCAAAGAGCCCTGAGGGACTCACACTCTGGAAGCAACTGACTCTGTTATATCATGTAGGTAATAATTAGACTCTGCATAACAGATGCACACTTTTAATCTCAAATATGGCTAGAATTTGACCTCTGTTGCATCCTGCTTCATCCCGTCTTAAACATGAGCTGTGATGAGGACGCATCTTAAAGAGGACATATTCTGCTCATCTTCAGGTGTATATCAGTATGTAGAGTCTCTACTTTAAAGAGTCCTCTCCTGCTGATGTTCAGGTGTATATCAGTATGTAGAGTCTCTACTTTAAAGAGTCCTCTCCTGCTGATGTTCAGGTGTATATCAGTATGTAGCGTCTCTACTTTAAAGAGTCCTCTCCTGCTGATGTTCAGGTGTATATCAGTATGTAGTGTCTCTACTTTAAAGAGTCCTCTCCTGCTGATGTTCTGGTGTATATCAGTATGTAGAGTCTCTACTTTAAAGAGTCCTCTCCTGCTGATGTTCAGGTGTATATCAGTATGTAGTGTCTCTACTTTAAAGAGTCCTCTCCTGCTGATGTTCAGGTGTATATCAATATGTAGTGTCTCTACTTTAAAGAGTTCTCTCCTGCTGATGTTCAGGTGTATATCAGTATGTAGAGTCTCTACTTTAAAGAGTCCTCTCCTGCTGATGTTCATGTGTATATCAGTATGTAGTGTCTCTACTTTAAAGAGTCCTCTCCTGCTGATGTTCAGGTGTATATCAGTATGTAGTGTCTCTACTTTAAAGAGTCCTCTCCTGCTGATGTTCAGGTGTATATCAGTATGTAGTGTCTCTACTTTAAAGAGTCCTCTCCTGCTGATGTTCAGGTGTATATCAGTATGTAGTGTCTCTACTTTAAAGAGTCCTCTCCTGCTGATGTTCAGGTGTATATCAGTATGTAGTGTCTCTACTTTAAAGAGTCCTCTCCTGCTGATGTTCAGGTGTATATCAGTATGTAGTGTCTCTACTTTAAAGAGTCCTCTCTTGCTGATGTTCAGGTGTATATCAGTATGTAGTGTCTCTACTTTAAAGAGTCCTCTCTTGCTGATGTTCAGGTGTATATCAGTATGTAGAGTCTCTACTTTAAAGAGTCCTCTCCTGCTGATCTTCAGGTGTATATCAGTATGTAGAGTCTCTACTTTAAAGAGTCCTCTCCTGCTTATGTTCAGGTGTATATCAGTATGTAGTGTCTCTCCTGGGACATGTCTCCATGCTTTAATGTTCAGAAAGCTCTTTATTTTTCTCATACTGTCTGTGCTGCAGCATTTATTTTCACCCTCTGTCTGAAACCAGAGCCCAGTCTGCTCTGATTGGTTAGCTCTGTTGTGATTGGTCAACCACTTAGAGATGTCCCACCCCTTAGCCTATCACATTCAATGTGTTGGAGCGCTAGCCAATAGAAGTGCAAGTCTTACGTAGTGATGTCCCTATGTTCCTGGAGTAAACCAAAGAGTCCAATGGAGGTGTTTTCACGATCACAATATTTCTGATCAAATATCTCAATATCAGTTGAGGTATTTGAGTCAGTAGTGTGGACATAATGACTCAGGGGTTAAAGGAAAATAATAAAAATAGTTAAAACAGTCTCAGTGCATTCTGGAAATGTTGTCACAAAACCAGGAAAAGAGACGATCTGATATTACAACATCAGGAATCTATTCTCATATCATAATATCTATATGGTACTTCTGTTTTGCCACCCCTGGTTGCTTTTTCCTGCCTCAATACTTTATTTGTTCTTACAAAAGCAGCTATGGCAGTAATGGTTTGAATCAAAGTGCTTCACACTTTAATACATTTTGTCACACAGTCTAGAACGATTCATTCCCAAAACACATTGCCCAAATCAATCCAATTTCAGAGAGACTAAATTGTAGATATTGTTCAACGTCTCGAAATTAAAGCGTGTTCCCTTCAGTGAAACACAAGATTTGATATGCAAACCTCCTGCTCACCAGGTGCAGAGAAAAGAGCTTTTGTGCAATTTGATGGAGAATGCTCTGCTCTCCCAAAAGATTACCCATGATAATTTATTTTATCAAACGCCCAACCTTTATTTGCCCTTTGTGGCTGGCGACTGATAGAGACACGGGCACGGTGTTGTGTGATAAACTTTAGCTCTGATACGGCACCGGGCTGACCAGTGCAAGCAGAAATGCCACCGTGCAAGATTGTAGTTGCATCACGTGCAGGAAATGTATGTACTGCATGACTCATAATGTCAAACAAAGATAGAAATGTAAAGAGTGTTGATTATTTCCCACAATAACTCACTGATATTTACTACATCAGCAAGCAGGTAGTCCTGTGTTTGTGTCTGTAATTGTACAACCAACTACATTTCCCATCAGGCTTAGCTTTACGCTGCCTTAAGTGCTACTTAGCAAAAGTGGTTGTTATAGATATAGTTTTAGGCCTAGAACAGCAGTAGTGTGCAAAAGTACTTTTTCTATATGTGTTTGGCCTTTCATCTACAGCCTAATCGCATTTGATATTGCTCTTATCTACATTACACACATATTACACATTAACACACCCCTGTCACACCATATTACACCGTATTACATATTAACACACCACTATTACACCATATTACACATTAACACACCCCTATTACACCATATTACACATTAATACACCCCTATTACACCATATTACACATTAACACACCCCTATTACACCATATTACACATTAACACACCCCTATTACACCATATTACACATTAACACACCCCTATTACACCATATTACACATTAACACACCCCTATTACACCATATTACACATTAATACACCCCTATTACACCATATTACACATTAACACACCCCTATTACACCATATTACACATTAACACACCCCTATTACACCATATTACACATTAACACACCCCTATTACACCGTATTACACATTAACACACCCCTATTACACCGTATTACACATTAACACACGCCTATTACACCGTATTACACATTAACACACCCCTATTACACCGTATTACACATTAACACACCCCTATTACACCGTATTACACATTAACACACCCCTATTACACCGTATTACACATTAACACACCCCTATTACACCGTATTACACATTAACACACCCCTATTACACCGTATTACACATTAACACACCCCTATTACACCGTATTACACATTAACACACCCCTATTACACCGTATTGCACATTAACACACCCCTCCATATTACACTGTTACTACACACATACTACATGTATGTAACACCGACTGTAGTTCCGTCTTAGCCAACATTTTAGCAATTAGCTTGACTCCAACAAAAAAACACTTTTCTGGTAAGTTTGACTGTTTGCTTAAAACAAAGGGGGGGGGGGGGGGGGGGCAAAAACTACATCAATGTATACATTTGAACATATAGCTCCTACAGCCACCTTACACATCCACACAGCCTGTTGAATGAATATATCCCCCAGGATAAATAAATCATTTAAGGGTTGAAGTCACCTGGAAAAATGTGTTCCAGGGTGAAAACAAGGTGAATCCTGAGTGTGCGTTTGTTTCTCCTTTGTGGAAAAAGGAGGTGACATCTAGTGCAACAATCTGCATATAAACATCCATGAGCAGCAGACGTGACAATAAATACACATACATGTAATCTATTATCTAAGAGATGCAATTTGCAACAAAATATGCTTTTAGACAATTAAAATTCCCCTAAGAATTGTGTTAATTCATTAGCAACACGCTACTGTGCAGCTGCAGGGGAGTATATCATGGAGTGTATGGACAGAGCTATGTGTACACCCATTAAACCCAGACATCCATAACAGGTGAGTGTGCTGCCAGCGCTGGATAACAGACCCATGAGAGACAGAAGTGAGAAGCCAGGGTTTTGTTTTCCATCTGACACTGATGGATAGCTTAAGCCTGGATGAAGCAGCGTCTGGACAGTACAGACCTTTATAAAATCCTGAAGATTACCCGGAGGAAGGAGCACATCAACACAGAGCCACTCGCATCCCTGACAACACCACACTGTACGAGGAAGTCATTTTCCCTCGTATGAAGTGTGTGTCTGACATTATTTCTGCACAACACAGCTGAGGACGCCTTGTTTACAGCTTGACCGCTATGTGTTTATTGCTTTATTTAAATAAGGGCTTTAAGAGCAACCTCCATAGAGGCTTATGTAATCCTCCAGTTGCCCTTAAAGTCACCATGAAATGACTTTTTCCAGTTGTTTTGCTAATTTCTCACATGGCAGTATAATCCTATGAAAATAAACAATAAAAAAAGTTGTTGTATCCATAAAACAAGAGAACATTTCCCTTCCTGTAAAACAGCATGAAGTGTATGCTTTACAGAACGCGTCGAAATAAAATTGTTTTTATTTCTTTGAAATCTCGTGAAAACTTTCGATTGATCGTTTAATCCTCGCATTACGTCCTGCTGCAACTTCATTAATTTAACGAGGCAAGATGCACGCTCCTTCACCTCCTGTAGATTAAAGATATGTGGTTTGCACATTACTATTTACAGTATGTGTTCATTTATTCTAATTCATTATTCATTTAACTACGTCTTTACGTCTTCAGCTGTGACAGAAAAATCCCAATTATGATGAGCAAATGATATCTAATCTCATGTGAAATTAATATATATTTTATTATTGTGTTTATTGTTCTTATTTGATCTTTTATTGCACTTTTTAATGTATTTGATTTTATTTACATATTTTATCTTCATTAGAAATATTCATTTAATTCTTATGTTTATTCATCTTATTTTATTGCACTTTTTTAATGTATTTAATGTTTATTTTATGGTTTCATATTTTAATTTATTTTATTATATCTTCAAGACACATATTAATTTAATTATTTTATTTGTTTCATTAATTTAATTATTTTATTTGTTTCATTAATTTAATTATTTTATTTGTTTCATTAATTTAATTATTTTATTTGTTTCATTAATTTAATTATTTTATTTGTTTCATTAATTTAATTATTTTATTTGTTTCATTAATTTAATTTAGCTTTTTTAGAAAATATTTGTTCTTATTTGATATTTTATTGCACTTTGTAATGTTGTAATTTATTTGTAATTGATTTTGATTTATTTTAATTTCTTCTATTTTATTCATCCTTGAAAGGAACTGTCACAAAAACCAATTTCCCCCCTCGGGTTTTTCAATAAATAATTATGCAATCACAGAAACCAACCATTTTAATTTGAAGTTCAAGTTAAATTCCACTGAAATACTATCACCTCACAGCCACATTTTGCTTTGCATGTAATCAGGATTCAAAGGTGGATATATTTGCAGCTGTTTCACTCTGCTTTGTGTCTTCAAGGTCTTTGCAGATAATGAACATGCACTGGCAGACTGGAGCAGGCTCACATGTTGGAGGACGCTCGCTCTGTCAAAAGCCCCCATGCCTCCTCACCAAGGCCTCCTATTCATGCTGCTGGAAAATCTCCCACATGCTGTCAGTGGAAACATAAGGGATGACCGTGGGTGCCTCAAAAGACATTTACAAAAAGATAAATAAATAAATAAGTCAACAGAAAAGGCAGACGGCTGTTGCAGTCAATACAAGATGAGTGATTTCTGCAGAAGAGAAGGTGGAAGAAGTTTCACACAATCTAACTCATCCCTGCAAAATCTCTATGAAATATAGGCAGGGACTCCATCATACATTATATTTAGATTATATTAGATTGTTTTCAACTTCATGCAGTATACTGGGAGAGTTAAGTGCATTGTATAGATAGTGGAAATATAGGCAGTACGTTACAGACACTGTAGACAGTATATTTCAATAAACTATAAACCAGTATAGACACTTTAATAATCAAACGTAAAGTAGGAATTAATTTGAGTACGCCATAGAAGTTATGACTAGTAAGGGCAGTTGTATAAATAAATATGCATAACCTTTTTAAAATATTGCATTTCTGTTGGAATTTATCGAGTGTCAATGACATGCTTGCCATAGTAACTCAAACTGGAAGAATGAAAGGCTTATCAAATCTGCATCTCTATTTCTGCAGAGCATTCACCCTCCACCTGCTCCCTCACAGAAGCCAGTGACTGATAATGGGATATGAGGAAGGTGGCTCACTCTCCCATGACATTACTGGTCTTGAAATGCAGAATGCAAAAGACGAGCTACCTTACAAAAGGTTGAGATGAGCAGAAAACAAGCACCACCTTATTTATTTGATTTACGTATGTGACAGAGATGATACTGGATAGATGTCTAAGCGAACAGACAGCTTTGTTCATAATAAAGAGCAAAAACCTTCAGCATTTCAAACCAATCATAATAATTATGAAATGTACCAACAAATGACACCAGTAGGTAAAATAAATGCTTTGAAAAGGAGATTCTTTATTCAGTTTTCAAGGTCTACACTTCTATGCAGTTTGTAATGTAATGGCAAATGTAAAAGTTGCTTAGCAACACTGAACAGTCTTCATACGTGTGTCTTTAAATGTGATGGAAAATATGAGCTAGAAATAAATGTGGGGGACAGAATGCACAGTAAAGATGGTTCATTTGCACTTTAACATGTGTATTTCCCACTCGTATTTTGGGATCTGAGTATGGAATAATAGGGAAAAAGCATCCCCAGACACTCACCAAACTAATAGTGTTATCTATTCGCCAAATATGATGTTTTAGCAGCATCTGCTGGATAAGAAGCATAATTACAATTTAAGAAAAATAACGGGTGATCAAATCCTTAGGTCGTTTTTAAATGAATTACGTTTCATCTGAAGTTGGAGGAAGTTAAAGTGTTATGCTGGTGTTAAATATGTATACAAATATCGCTGCCCTTCAAAAACGCCATACGCCGGTCATGGTGTGCTGATATTTTGTTTAGCCAATCATATCTGCTGTTCATTCCTGCTGGACCAATCAGATACAAGCATGTTTGTAGGTTGAACGGTCTGCTTACCGGTGTCGAAAATTGCTGAGTGTAGAGTTATATGACATAGGGATGGGTGTAACTGCACAGAACATGACTGTTAGATCTATGATCTGCGCAATTGTTGTGGCCACGTTTTACGTGTGCAACTAATCCAATGTGTGAACGGTACTAGACACGGCATGACCTGAGATGCGATACGAAATAATGTGCAATTATTGAAAAATATTTAAAACAGTGTAGTTTTTAAAGCCGAATAAATTTGGATAGCAATCATTTTGTGACTGTCAAAGCCATGTTTCGGCAAACGAAGGCTGTGCTCCAAAAACTTCGATATCTGAGGTAAGTTAGCAAGCTAGCTTACACAAACCTGGTATTTTAATAAATGAAATGGTACTTTTGTATGTCGTTGACGTTTTGGTGTCACGACAGCATTCACTGACTGCCTGTGACAACATGACTGGATACCGTGTGATATTTAGGGAAAAAAAGGGCTCTGAATTTGCCGAAATGGGACAAGGGTTAGCGTTTAAACTGATGAAACAGCTGATGTAACCACAGATGAAAACGCATCACGTAGTGTTTATGTCACTAACCTTACTGTTTATAGTTCATATGTTTTAAAATTCAGAAAAACGTTTGACTGTGGATTGAAATACATATTGCTAACGGTTTCACCCGAGCCCATATTGATGATGCACACATTGTTTATGTGACCTTCCTTATATATAGCATTGGAGTAATGTATATGTTAGCATGTTATCTGAAATAGACACTTTGTGAATGCATTATCTGCAATAAGAGATAAACCAATAGCAGCAAAGTGCATGGTAACTTCCCATTCATTTATCTCTTATCTTCATCATCTTTAAATCTAAGCTCCACATGGGCATTTGCAATATTTAGGAAGCTTCCAATTAAACGTACCCTTTATTATAAAGTGTTCTCCTTCTGTCGGAATGTGTAAGTTAATAATAAACAAGATATGCCATGCAGTAGAGGGTTTTTGCATATGGTCTGAAATCAATGCACACTTTGGAAATGCATTGTTTGCCATGTAAGATGAGTCAAATCCACATCATGCTTGTTTATTCTTTAGTATCTTTAAGTCTTTAACCCACATGGATCTTGTGTGGCTGCACTACATTTTGTACCGACACATTTTGGAAGAGGACAACTTTTTATTTAAGATGCACAATTGTTTTCCAAAGCTGCATCGTTCTGTGGGGATGTGTCATGCAATTCACAGGATATTCATTGCTATACTATATCGAGATATCTGAATGAGTTTGTGCAAAGATGGGTGTGTTATTCATCGCATTATTCCCTTTTGTCTTTGCAGTTTCAATGGACAGCAGCACACATGGAGGCTGAATAGCACCAAAGCACAAGAGAGGGCCTGTCAGTACCAAGCAGGACAGAAAATCAGCGGCTTTACAGTCAGAGAGGTAAACTCAGCTTCACTCAGAGTAGTATGATTTAGGGGTCTCATTATGATTTGATTGACCTTCTAGTAACAACAATTAGTAAAAAGCTTGATTCGTCGGCGGAGACGCGACCTTGGACCTTCGTAAAAGAGTAGATTGCTTTAAGATAAAATGTCATTTTCTAATTTCTGTTCTCCCAGGTTGTGGTCGTCCCTGACTTGTTCCTCACAGCAGTGAAGTTGACTCATGATAAAACTGGAGCTCAGTACCTGCATGCGGCCAGAGATGACGCCAACAACCTCTTCAGGTTTGTGTTTTAGCAGTTCAAAATATTCATACACGACAACAGATCTTTAACAGGGTACGTTGGATGCTTCTTCCTCTTGTTATCCTCCTTCAGTGTGCAGTTCAGAACGACCCCGATGGACAGCACCGGCGTCCCTCACATCCTGGAGCACACGGTGCTGTGTGGATCTGAAAAGTATCCCTGCAGAGACCCGTTCTTCAAGATGCTCACACGCTCTCTGTCCACCTTCATGAACGCCTTCACAGGTACACAAAAATAAGGAGTGACTTCTGAGTGTGTGAGCAAAGGAGTCAGGAAAGCGTACTTATCCAAGGTTTTGAGTTTTTTATACGTCGTATCTTATATGTTTGGACTTCCTGATGTTTTATTATAGGGATTTAACTATTAAAATCGTTGCCTGCAAAAGTACAGTAAAACAACATCTGTTTACACATACGCTACACCTGCTGATATTGATTATATTGTTTGACTTTGTGCATTCTTGTAAAATGGATGTAAAGTTTTGATTATTTGAATAAACAGGAACCTTCTTTTTACTTCAAATGTGAGAAAAACCACTTCATGCTTAGTTATTGGTTATTTTCCTGCAGCCAGTGACTACACCATGTATCCGTTCTCAACACAAAATGGGAAGGACTTCCAGAACCTTCTGTCGGTGTATCTGGATGCAGTTTTCTTCCCTTGTTTACGAGAGCAGGACTTCTGGTGAGTGGTTCACTAGGCTCAAACTGCTCAGTATTATTTTTGTAGAAAAGGTGGACAAAGTTACCCTGAATGACTTGCTTGTGATTGTAATAAAGAGCCACTCTGCAGGTTGGTAACAGTCATACTGCTCTGATTGATTCTGCAGGCAGGAGGGCTGGAGGCTGGAGCACGAAGACCCCACAGATCTCAGCACCCCTCTGGTGTTCAAAGGAGTCGTGTTCAATGAGATGAAGGGCGCTTTCGTGAGTCAATCTGTACCCATTTTAAATGCATTGAAATAATCTCTTCCATATAATGATGTCATTTTTATACACACAGGGGCTTTATCTTAACTTTAATATAATGAATCACTCTCTGACCTCTAAAGAAGGTCAATAAAAACAATAATATTGAGCTCTCCTTGAACTAAATTAGCTCCAAAAAGCAGTAGATGATGATGACACGGGATACAATAAACCCTTGAAGTTGAAATACTGTGTGTTAAACACAAGACCAAGTGTTTACACTATCCATCTCTGAGTGAGTAACTAACAACGAGTATGACACACTGATGTGTGAGTGTATTTCTGTGTGTTCCTGCAGTCTGAAAACGAGAGTGTGTACGCCCAGCACCTCCAGAACAAGCTGTTCCCGGACCACACGTACTCCGTGGTGTCGGGAGGGGAGCCGCTCGCCATCCCCGACCTCACCTGGGAGCAACTCAAGCAGTTCCACGCCACACACTACCACCCCAGCAACGCCAGGTACACACACACGCACACATTCACTGCTTAGAAAACAACAGAAACACGTGTTGAATAATCCTCACAGCTCAGTCTGGTTTTTGTTGTTGTGATGAATCATTTCCTGCTGTAGATGCAGGATAGTTTAAATTCTCCTTGATGTTCACAGCAGTAAAACGTCAAACAATTCCCTTAACCGTCCATCATATAAAGGAAGACTACTATTTATTATCTTTCTTACGCATAAACTCAGGACAGAATCCATCCATTTGTCCAGCAGTGGCTCAGTCAGTAGGGGCTTGGACTGGGAATCGAAGGGTCGCCGGTTCAAGTCCCCGAACAGACTTGAAATATGGAAAGTGGACTGCTACTTGGAGAGGTCCCAGTTCACCTCCTAGGCCCTGCTGTGGTGCCCTTGAGCAAGGCACCGGACACCTCCAATCCCCCCTCCCCATTGCTCTCCGGGCGCTGCACAATAGCTGCCCACTGCTCCTAGTACTAGGATGGTTAAATGCAGAGGACCAATTCACTGTGTGTGCTCTGCTGTGTGCATGTATGTGACAATAAAGAGGGTTTCATCCTCCGATTCTATCTATGCAGCTTTCAAAATGTTACATGCGGGTAATAACACGCTCCCATGAAACTCTAACTAATAATAAAAACAACACATGCATCAACCATGACGATGCAAACTCAAACAGCAGAAATCCTGCAAGTACATTAGGCTTAAAAAGAGCGAAACGAGAACACACACAGAGACACCTCTGAGAGAGTTTTGAATACGTCTTCCAGGTTCTTCACATACGGAGATTTGCCTCTGGAGCAGCATCTGCAGCAGATCGAAGAGGAAGCTCTGTCCAAGTTTGAGCGCATCAACCCGAACACGGAGGTCCCGTCACAGCCGCACTGGAGCAGCCCGGTAAGCCCATCATCCACTCATATCAGAGTGTTCAGATAATCATTTAAACCCATCATGTGTTAAATTATCACGTGCATGCATAGTTCTTTCTAATTGGAAATGCACTGTGTGACTTTTCTGTGACTCTCCATGCTTTTCTCCCAGAGAGAAGACCATGTGACCTGCGGCCTTGATGCCATGGCTCCAGATCCAAAGAGGCAGGACACGCTGTGTGTGAGCTACCTGCTGGGAGAGTAAGGACACGTTATCTCCTCCTGTTGCTCAAACTCTCTGCAATAGGACAGCGTTTATGACTTTCTGAAGCCAATGCCTCCTCTGTCTCTCCTCCTCTTCTTGTCCACATTGGCTGAAATCGTGCTGGAGCCATTTTTACTTTAACCAAAGTATTATTGTTTGATTATTAATGTTTTAGATTATATTTATCTATCTTTATATACTTCTGCTGTCCTTAAATATGCACTGAGGCTGTGATAATGCAACATATATCATTGATGTCCCTATAGAGCAAGGACAATGGGGAGACTAGGTTGGGTGAGGAATAAGTGAACTCCTTTGACCGTGAGCTCTTTTTGTGACATCTTTGTATGAATCAGGTTTATGTCAATCATTTCTGTTTGTTTGACGCCTGCATGGATAGCAAATCATTATTGATGAATGAAAAATAAAACAGTGAAGAAACTAATTGAGGCGAGTCAGAAACCAAAACCCAGAGTAAGGACAAAGTGCTTTTGTTTTGAAATGGGCTAAAACGCCTCAACATGTAGTCATTTTAGCAGCTTTTCTAGGGGTTTCTACCTCAGTACAAATAGATATTTTATGCCACTTCTCTTTAAAAAATGAAGCTTTGAGTTCGCTCTGTAACATGTGATCTGTTGTCCTGGTTCCTCTGCAGCATCACGGACACGTTTGAGGGATTCACTCTCAGCCTGCTGTCCTCTCTCATGATGTCCGGGCCGAACTCTCCTTTCTACAAAGCTCTCATCGAACCCAACATAGGGACTGACTTCTCCTCCGTCGCAGGGTGACTAAGATCACAACAGCTGTGTTATGCTTAAATGGGATCAGTCCCAGTTTGATCTTACTGGTTCAGTTTGAGATCTTACTTATTGACTTCATATTTTACTACATGCACGTTGAAGTGTGTTATTGTGTGTGCAGATACGATGGCAGCACCAGAGAGGCGTCGTTCAGCATCGGACTGCAGGGGATGGCCGAGGAGGACACGGAGAAGGTGAAGCAAATCATCAGCAAAACCATCGATGACATCATAGAGTGAGTACCAGCCACATCTGGGGCTCTGGTTCTTATTTCAGAGCTTCGTGTTAAATGTGTACTGCTTCGTTTGAGGAGTTATATTTGGAAGTGTGTGCCTCGCAGCTCTGTGTCTGAGCTTGCAAATTTAGGCAGATTTGTTATTTTTTTAAATGATCCCTTTTTTCCATCACAGGAAAGGCTTTGAGGAGGAAAGGATCGAGGCTCTCCTCCATAAGATCGAGATCCAGATGAAGCACCAGTCCACAAACTTCGGCCTCGCTCTGGCCTCGGTGAGTTCACTTTCTCTGTGACCCTCATTTAGTTTTTACAACCACAAGGACACTTCATGGACGTAAAGTAAACTGTTCTATTTATTTATTTTTATTCCTGTATGTTTTTGTGTGTTTCTAGTACATAGCGTCGTCCTGGAATCATGACGGTAACCCGGTGGAGCTGCTGCAGATCAGCGACAGCGTCACACAGTTCAGAAAGGCCCTGAAGGAAAACCCTCGCTTCCTGCAGGACAAAGTCAAACACTACTTCAAGGTGAATGAACCGTGTTTGTATAGTTGCAAGGTGATGGCAGAGGACTAAAGGGGCATGCAGCTGTCTCTGTGCAGGGTAATGAGGAGGTTGGGCATGCACTCTTTACTGAGTCTTTATCTCTGTTCTCTGGATGACTTTAGGATTTAAAGCTAACGCATGTTTCTTTTCTTTAAATGCAGGAGAACACACACAGGCTGACCCTCTCTATGAGTCCAGATGAAGCGTACCTGGAGAAACAGGCCAAGGCAGAGGAGGAGAAGCTGCAGAAGAAGATCCAGGCTCTGTCCGACAGCGACAGGAAGGAGATCTATGAGAAAGGTAACAAACGTTTCAATCAGTTCACACTCTTATCTAATGAACAATATTATATTTAAGACATTTCTTTAGGGAATGCGTTTCCAAAAACCTCGGTTTTGTCTTTCTGTGTGGGTGGGAGTTTATAGTCCGTATCACTGAGTCTCTTGGTGTGATATAACTATAATTAGCCTCTGAGAGATGAACAAAATAACTGATTTCTGATGCAAATACTGCAAGTGCATGATTAAACTAGCATGTAATATAGGGGTCTTTCAATTCGAGAGATATCACAGTGTTTGGTGTTTTTTTGTCTAAGGTCTGGAGCTGCTGGCCGCTCAGAGTAAAACTCAGGATGCTTCCTGTCTGCCTGCTCTCAAAGTGTCTGACATTGAGGCGACCATTCCCATCACTCCTGTTCAGATCACCACCGCAGGTATATGACTCATTTCTGCATTTTATTGCACTTTTTCATACTTTTTGTTGGCTTTTTTTTGGCTTATAAATAAATAAAATAAAAGTTCAATCTAAATATTTTAAATGAAAATGAAATAATGGGAACTTAAAATACTTTACTTTTATTTTCGCTTCATTTAATTTATTATTATTTGAATTAAATGTTATTTTAATTTTACATTTGTAGTGCACTATTACACTTTTAGTTTGGGCTTTATTTTAATTAAACATTATTGTAATTTAATATTATTTAATGATTGAAATTTCAAATTCTTCTTGCAGTATTATACTTTTATTTTGGCTTCATTTTAATTTAATATTATATTAATTTTCAATTTAATTTAAATGAATTTTGAGCTATTTTACTTTTATTTATTCCTCATTTTAATTTAACATCATTTTAGTTTAATTTTTATATATTTTTTCCTTGTATTTCTTAAGTATGATGTATGTCAGAGGAACCTGGGACTTTAGACTTTCGTTGCTTAACTAAGCTGTAGCTATTTTGCATTTGATACCCCTGTCAGGAGTTTTTAATAAAGATCTCAACCCCCCCCCCCCCCACCTCTGAATCCCTTCAGGAGGGGTCCCTCTGCAGCTCTGTGAGCAGCCCACCAACGGCCTGGTTTACTTCAGAGCGGTGTGCAGCCTCAACACGCTGCCGGAGGAGCTCCGGCTCTACGTGCCGCTCTTCTGCAGCGTCGTCACCAAGTGAGTGCATCTGTCAGTGTGGTCTATTGGAATTAAATAATAATAAATAAAGTAAAATAAATAAATGTATACGGACACAAGAAGTGATAGTAAAATGTCCCAAAAATAATACAATATTAATATTACTAAATAAAATAAGCAAAAATGTGAAGTAAAAACACAACAAATTAAATAAATATCTTGAAAATATTTTGTCGAATAAAAGAATAAGAAACATTAATCCAGCTAAACATCATTTTTCCTTTTTTATTTCTGCGAATAAATCTATGCTGATCAGGATTTCCTTTCGGTCTGTGAACTGTAATTAATATTTGAGGTTACTGTTTCTATATTTAGAACAATCCTCAGACTGCACATGCTTTCCAACATGCATTTTAAATACTGTGTGTGTGTGTGTGTGTGTGTGTGTGTGTGTGTGTGTGTGTGTGTGTGTGTGTGTGTGTGTGTGTGTGTGTGTGTTCAGGATGGGCTGCGGAGGTCTGGACTACAGGCAGCAGTCGCAGGAGAAGGAGCTGAGGACGGGGGGGATGTCCGTGTCCCCTCACATCACCTCTGACTCCACCCAGCTGGACATGTACGAGCAGGTCAGTGCTTCTGCTGCTGCAACAACATACTAAAGCCTGCAAAGTATAAAAGGAAAGCTGCTGTTGATGCTGCATCCAAACACTAATCAGATTAGGGAAGGAATGAGGCACGTGCTTCTCAAAAGATGACCAAAAAGAGAGAGCCTCCTCCAACACCTGAGCAGTGACTCATTGTGTCTCTGATTGTCTCTCTGCTTCAGGGAGTCCTCCTGTTCTCCTCCTGCCTGGAGAGGAACCTCCCTCACATGTTTCAGCTGTGGAGTGACACGTTCAACAGGTGCGTCCTCCCAGCACTTCAGATCACCTGCAGCTAGAGGGGATACTTTAACGGTTTCAATGAACAGAGCCGGCTCTATTTTTTCCCTCCAGCCCCCACTTTGACGACGAGGAGCGCCTGAGAGTGCTGGTGATGATGTCGGCGCAGGAGTTGGCCAATGGGATCGCTTACTCCGGTCACATGTACGCCATGACCCGAGCGTGCAGACACCTGACTCCAGCCGGAGACCTGCAGGAGACGTTCGGAGGGATGGAACAGGTGAGGGACACTTAGAGGTGTATCTCAATGAAAGCTAATGGAGCTCCAGGAGTCTTTTATCGTACATCTTATCGTTTGTCACATAAATGCAGTGCGATGATTGGTCCCTTTTACCTGAGAGGATATTAACCTGGGCAAGAAGGAGGGCTTCGTTATTTCATTGGTGCCGGACGGTTGGGTTTGTTTTCCTACCTGTTGCTTCTGCAGTTTGAGAAACAGCTGTTTTGTGTTGTGTTTGGACGTCAGGTGAAGTTTATGAAGAGGATAGCGGAGATGTCGGAACTCAGTCAAGTCATCCGGACTCTACCGAGGATCAAGAAGCATCTGCTGAACCCCGACAACATGAGGTGGGTTCACCTGCTGATAAATGAACAGAATTAGAAGCACTTTTTTCAGTTTTTCAGCCATTTTTCAAAGTAGTTTTCCTGCTGTTTATGTTGTTGAGATTTCTGTAATTTAACTAAATTATTTTTAAGGTTTGTGTTCTTTTGTATCCTCTGAATATGATGCTGGTTTCCTTTAAATTCTTTGTACATTCTATATTTATTCTATTTAATATTCCTCACCTTTCACACTTATCGTAGATATTATTTACTGCTTTATATTTTGTTTTTGTTTATATTTTTCTGTACATTTTTTCTCCCAAATGTATATTTTTTACTTATTTTAAAAATGCTATTTCATTTTATTACATTGCCTTGTTTTTATGATGCTGCAATGACAAAAAAATCCCAATTAGGGATCAATAAAGTCCATCTATGTCCATGTTCCTTATTCTTTTAGGTGTGCAATCAACACGACTCCACAGAAGATGCCCGACTCCGCCGCTCAGCTGGAGAGTTTCATGAAGGACGTGGCAGAAAACAGAAAGACGCGCAAACCTGTCAGAACGAATATCATTGAGGTGAGGCGTGGAGAGGAAAACTGGACCAATAAACCAGTCAGATTTTCTGTTATGGTGGCATGTTGATCACTAACGTGTTGCTTCATTGCAGAGACCCCTCGACCCACAGGGATCCGGGCTGAGCAGGAAACTCATCTCTGTGAGTTCATCTCTGATTATCAATTGAATATTAACCAATTAAGCATCCGTGTATCATTTATATATGTATGCCTTTATTTTGTACTTTGATAACTAAAAACAGCAGGAGTTTCTGGGGTTTAGGGAACGTTGAAAGAGTTTGAATTAAAAACAAGGACATTTTTTATTTGCGAAAGGAACCAAAAATATATTATTTGTTATTATTATTATTATTAATATTATTACTACATAATGTTGTTGTTGTTGTTGTTGTTGTTATTATTATAATTATTACATATTATTATTATTATTATTATTATTCTTACATATTGCC
This sequence comes from Eleginops maclovinus, assembly GCF_036324505.1. Lineage (NCBI taxonomy): Eukaryota > Metazoa > Chordata > Actinopteri > Perciformes > Eleginopidae > Eleginops > Eleginops maclovinus. Next base: position 23,560,002 of record NC_086354.1, read on the forward strand.
TTCAACATATTGTATAAATGATGCTTCAGCTTTAATTTAAATGAATGTGAACACCTGAAATGTCTTTATTTTGTGAGACTTTTTCCAAGACAGTGTGTCGATCTTTCCTTCTGAAGCAGGATTAATCGGTGTGTGTTTTCCTATATTTTCATTTTCCAGGAGGTTAACTTCCAGCCCTGTCAGATGAAGACGTTCTTCCAGATGCCGTTCCCCATCAACTTCGTCAGCGAGAGCATCCGCACGGTCCCGTTCGCCCACGAGGATTACGCCAGGTAAATAAACCCAAATAAAGATCAAAGTGTAAGGAGTATTTCTGCAGTGATAGCAGGACTTTCCCTCTGACCGTCTCTCTCTCTCCTCTGTCTCTAGTCTGTGCATCCTGGCGAGGATGATGACGTCCAAGTTCCTCCACGGAGAGATCCGGGAGAAGGGCGGGGCTTACGGGGGCGGAGCCAGGATGGGAGGCGGCCTCTTCTCCTTTTACTCGTACAGGTGGGAGCCGATCGACGCACTGAAACCAGCTCTGGACTCAGCTTTGTTTTGGACATTTTAGAAGCAAACCGCTGCATGATTAATGACAGATCACCGTTTATAAACTATCTAAAGCTTATAGCATAGCATTTACTGATCACACTTCAATATTTCAAGAACCCTGGACCTTCTACGTCCGTTAGACGTCCAGTTTTTGAAGGAAAATGTGTGTGGGTTTCAGGGTGCAAACATACTTTCTTAGAAATGTATTTAGTTCAGTATTCCACTTGAAAGCTATAGTTCTTTACCAATGAATTTAATCCCCCAATGATAGCTAACCTCAGTTATTACGCGGCTTAGTTGAATACTCAGTTCTGATTGGTCAATTCCGAACATGTGACACGTCGTTAATACAGGAGTACAGACGGCTGTGTTGCTACGGAGGATCAACAAAGAGAAAGAGGTTAAAAGACGGAGCGCAGAAGACGACGGACAGGAAGCGAACACTCACAGGAACAGGGTCTGGGCTCTGCAGGGTTTAAGGACTGGTTAGTGGATCAGAAACTGTGAACAGTTACAGAAAACCTCCATCAGTGCTGCCCTAAAGGTGTTGTTGTCGCAGTTCCAGCCGGAGTTTTTCTTAGTTGAAGAAATACGATCATTTTGAAGCAGAGTCGGCGCCAGAGCAGATCTACTGGAGGGGCATTGGGTCATTGGCGGGGGGGGGGGGGGGGGGGGCTTGCTTGCTTGCTTGCTTGCTTGCTTGCTTTTGTGACATTAAAAACTCTTTAGCAACTTCGAACTCAGCGTCAATTATAGTCGATTGTGACAGATCGAGAATATGCTTCACAGCTGGTAGGAGGGGCATCAATGACCGCTAGGGGGGGCACGGCCCTCGAATGCCCCCCCTTAGCGCCTGCACTGTTTTGAAGTCAATCAAATAATTTCCCTTAATATTGGGAGTCGAGTCGTGAGTGTGTTTAGTATCTGGCTGTGTAATAAGCGGGATAATGGTCTTATTTCAAAGGGTCAGGTGATCCTTTCCCCATAATGAGCGCCTCGCTGCACATTAGCCCTTACTTATGAACAGCAGCAACAATTGCTCTCCTGCAAAGAGAAATACTCTGTATTTTAAAAGTGTTGCCTCTCTTTGCCCTCTTTGTTTTGTTGGATACATAAATAAGGATTTCTCGGTGGGTTTTGACCTCATGTCTCCTCTCCTCTCTCCTCAGGGACCCGAACTCCATGCAGACCCTGGCAGCGTTCCGGAGAGGAGTGGACTGGGCCAAGTCGGGTCAGTTCTCTCAGCAGGACATCGACGAAGCCAAGCTGTCTGTCTTCTCAGCCGTGGACTCACCTGTGGCCCCCGCCAGCAAAGGTGAGACCCCCCCCTACTGGGTTCAAACAACTGGATTTAGCAATGGACAAGATCATTTCTCAGATCAAGGCTTCTGAGCAACAACATTTTTTATTTTAAAGGATTTGATAGGGATTAGATCTGCTGTGTCACAACGTCAGATCTTTAGACCTCTTAAAATCTGTGTTTCTGCCCGGCAACAGTCAGTCGAACTGTGCCAAAGATAAAATTAAGGAACTATATGTATTTTTTACCTTTCGTTTGCCGAAGTGGTATTTCTCCACTCAGTTCTTGTGTTTTATGTCCTTTAAAAGTGAATATTTGAGGTTTTTTGGTCAGATACTTTAAAGAAACCACTTAGTTTGTGTCGGAAAATGCCCCATCACAATTACCTGATCAGGAAAACAATTATTTAACTTCATAATGAACGTGATAAAAGTTAATTGGAGCCTTAATTTGGGTGCATTACCTTTTTAAATTGAAGCAGTGTTTGGTGTGCTGCTTGTAACCAGACACTTGTTCCGTGGTGTGTGTGTCTGTGTGTGTGCTGCAGGAATGGGTGGTTTCCTGAGTGGCGTCTCAGATGAGATGATGCAGGGTCACAGAGAGAGGCTCTTCGCTGTCTCTCACAGAGGCCTGGTGGAGGCGGCCGAGAGGTAAACCGTTTATCCAAATCGTGTTGAGAAACCCAGATAGAACGGACATTTGAAAACTCACAATCCTGCAGGTAAAGGAGATGAAATGCAGTATAGTTCATGTCTCTTTGGTGCTGTTCTCCCCACAGATATCTGGGTGTGGGTCAGAGGACGTGTGGTGTGGCCATCCTGGGCCCAGAGAACGAGACGATTAAAAAAGACCCGTCCTGGATTGTAAAATAATCCGATCTGCAGGAGATGTGATGTTACTAAAGCTGGACTGAATAGTGGAAGAATCCCAAATATCTATTACTGTTAGGGTTATTTTTTAAATGGTGGCAAAAAAGCTGAAGCGCACAAAACCAGAGGATCCGTTTTTTGAGTAAATCTGACTCTTCAGATAGTTACTCTTCTTTTATATATTCAGTTATGTACATATTTAGGAAAATGTGATTATTAAATAACAGTATAATATTGGAATCTGAGTCTCCTCATTGTTCCCTATGATTAGGATTCGTTCAGTGACTGTAGTCCGTGCTAAAGAGGACCTGATGATGGAGCAACACATCAGCAGTGCAAACACTCTTCTAAAGTTGTGTCAAACTTGGATTTAATGTAATTTAACACGTGTTTAACTAAGTCTCTACCACGGTTATACTATACTTTGACTTTGTATGGTCTTTATGACGTATAATGCTTTGCCTTTTTAGATGTGTTGTAGTCCGTAATTCAATATGACTTGTTTTTTGGACATATTTAGGACTTTTATTACACATTTCAGACGTACTCTATTTTGATTTTGCGTATTTTCACAACACGGTGACTTTTAACTGATATTTTCAACACAATATTATAACCTTTCTTGTTTTTTTAAATATATACTTTACCATGACTTTTTTCCCCCAATTTCTGACGTACCAAACTATGACTTTATTACGGCAATAATATAAGGAATGTCCTTTATATAAAACTAACTTCAATCAGCACAAATCACAATGCAAACACTGTTATAAAGGTGTGTCAATATTGGATTTATTTTAAATGCAGAATGTTCTTTATTAAAAAGCATCTGAATTCATATCTCAAATCTACAGAAAATAATTCAGATTTAATTTACTTTTTATTTGTAGTATTTAATTGATTTAGTCTAATTAATACTGCTATTTGCAATAGCCCATAATGTCAATTATTTTCCCTTTTTAATAATATTTTTTAATGCTAATTCAATAGGAACTGTTTTTGGGACATATTCAGGACTTTTCTTTACACATGTCTTTTTCCCCCGACGTACTATAGTGACTTTTTTCATATTTTTCAGCCATAAAATAAGAACCACCCTTTATGTAAACCTAATTTAAATCAAACAGGGAGAATATAACCTTTAAATTACACAAACCACCAGTGCAAATATTAGATTCATTTGATGAATGAATGGTCTTGTTAATCAGCTTCTGAATTAATATCTAATTATTTCACTTTTATTTGTTACTGTTAATTGATTTTTACTCATTAGATTTGCATGCATTTATCAAAACCTCTTGCAACAGCCCATAATGCACATCAATTATTTCCCCTTTAATTATATATTTCACCACAATCAAGACCTTGCATCATAACCTTCAAGGTAAATATTAAGAAATATGGAATAATTGACCGTTTTCTTCGTCCCTCGTTATAATCAGAGTTACAGATGGATCTCACTGAGACACTTTCAACACAACTGTTTTATTACTCTGTGACAGGACACACACACACACACACAGGCTTCAGACGTTCTCCTACATCGACAGCAGGATGTTACAGACAGCACAGCAGGAGGCCACATACAAAGCCCAGAGTGGAGCACATGGCTACAGGAACACCACACACACAAGCTCACACACACACTTAGCAGGTGATAGGACACACACACCGTCAGCTAGGCTCACTAAACTTCCGATTTTCATGATGGTCGACACTTTTAGCAGGCTTTACATGGACAGCATGAGATCTTTGTGGCAGAGATCTCTTTAGAAGCAGCTGGAGGACATTAACTTAAACACGGGGCTTAAAGTGCAGGAGACAATAATAAAAGTGACAAAATCTGGACTTAAAAAGCAGCGTTTACGTGACATGATTTACGCTCAGCTACGGTTTCAGGACTAAAACTCTCACAGTACATAACAAGGAGAGGTTATATAGATAATAAAGCGTTTAACGTCTTTCATTGTGGAGCTAGGAGAAGAACAACGTTAGCTCTAGCTACCAAAAGAGCTCCGTTCCAAATACTGTATCCTCAAATTTATCAGCTCAATTTCCTCATCTTTAAAACAGATCCCAGGACTTTACCGTACGATAAAATGTTTTAAAATGACCAACTATCTTTAATTAATTTGCAGTCAATCAGCGGTCGCTCAGTCGTAGTGTGGAGCTTCAGTGAAGCTGATTGGTTGTCTCCCCTGGCAGTGAGTGGGTTATTCAGACGGAGGGTTTGCTCTCTTTGGGTCGGACCCGGGTCACGTGCTCCAGCTGACCGGAGTCGGACACGTCGTAACTCGTCTTGTACTTGGCTAAGATCTTCATCAGGGGGCGGAGCTTCAGCCACCACTGCTCCTTAGGGATCCTGTGGCTGAGGAGAAACACCGAGAGGGGTTTTCATATTAAATTATAGTACATATACTCAGTTGAGCCACAATGCACTCTAGCTGTGAGGATATAACATTTAAGAGTGTGTGTCTTACACAAAGTCCGTCTCGTCTCGGAGCTGAGAGACCGGCTGGAACACCATGGCTCTGCGACGCATCCCCAGCAGGCAGGCCGTGTCCTCTGAGTTAGCAAACACTTGCCCTGCAGGGAGAGAAGCGCCAGAGTTTAGGACAAAAGACAAACTGCACCCTCTCATACACGGACCAGAAGTGAAGGAACCAAGAGCTGGATGTCTCAATGCGTTACCTCCTTTGTAAGAGTCCTTGAGCGTCCGGGAGATCCACTGGACGGCTTTAGCGGCGACTTTAGTGCCGAAGTTTCTGTCAAAGGGTGACGGAGCTCCTCCCTGGGAACGGGACAGGGAATAGGGTTAGATTTAAAACAAGAATGGGGAATATAACAGACAAAAAAAGGATACTCTTATGGAATATGTAAGATGATAAGCGACGGATTTAAATAAATACAGGAATTACTGTTGAAGAAAGAGCATGATGTGTTTTTGTAGACGTTATTTATGTAGAGAGACTTAAAACCTAGTCCTAAGGAGGTTATTTACAAAGGTTTTTCACAGATGTTTTGTATTTTTTATTGAGTTGAGTGTGCTCTCTGTAAAGAAATAAAATATACGTTACTCACAAAACAAAGTGAGAGTTTTGAATTATTATTTGGTTCCCAGGGTGTGGATATTTTATCTCTTAATTTCAGGATGGAAGTGAGTCCCTAAATCATAGGTACCTAAACGGGTTGCAAAAAATAAAGCGTGTGCAGTAAAGTGTATATATGTGTGTGTGTGTGTGTGTGTGTGTGTGTGTGTGTGTGTGTGTGTGTGTGTGTGTGTGTGTGTGTGTGTGTGTGTGTGTGTGTGTGTGTGTCTTACCTGCTGCATGTGACCCAGGATGTTCTTCCTGCAGTCGAACACTCCTTTCCCCTCCTCGGTGTACAGCTGGTAGATGAAGTCAGTGGTGAAGTTCTCATTGGAGTTCTCATTCCTAAAAAGCACACACATTACAAACACAATATGTGAAAGGGTTTGTAAATATAAATAAAGAAACTATTGGAACTTCTTTCTACCAAAGAAACAGATACCCATGATCCATTGCCAATTTGCTAAAGTGCCCTTGAGCCTGGGCCTTTTCTTTACTGCTCTGTTATTATATAGGACAGATCAGCTTTGCGCCTGCAGGGATTCTTGCAATGCACCAGCGTGCTTAAATTAAATCTTATAGGTATGAAACTGTGCAGGTGCAACCTCAGCACAGACACGCAAAGTCACCTACACACACCGTCCAAAATATAACACTCGTCCCATTTCCACACGGCTCCGTCCTGCTGGGAGCACTTTACCCGGCGTGATGGTGCAGAGGACCGAAATAGACCCGATAGATGACGGGAAGTTAAGTGTGTGAGGTCGATTAGCTGTCAGAGACCTTCAAAACACATCGGTGGTGTGTACTGGAATGAAAACTAATGTTTATTTACAGTAATGCATCACGGAATAACGATTATTTACCATTACAAATAGTCAGAAATATTTATTTTGTCCCATCTCCCACTCAATTCTACACACACACACACACACTTTCATGCAAAATCCAGAAGGCTGAAGAGTGTGTGTGGCCAGGTAATGCAAAAGAAACAGCCTCACCTGAGCACCAGTCCTCTCTGGATGGTCGTCTTCATCTTCTGCGTCAGATGCTCCACGTTGGCCTGAAAAACACAGAAAAAAGTCCCGCGTTAAACCGGAGCGCTGCAACCTGCACGAGCAGCGGGAAAAGTGGCAGTGTGGAGAGGGTGCAGGGGGGGGGTTACACCACCAGGGGGCGCCATGTCTGCTGGTTTACAGTGGGCTTAATACAACAGATTCTTTAGCTTTTTGTTTCTCATATGGAGTAAAATCTATTGACTTCAAACAAATATATTAGTGTTTTTGTAGAAGAGTGAGGTTATATCATTTACGTGCATGTTTATTTCTAACGCCACTTGATTGCATATAAAAAACAATCATTATAATAAAACATTTATTTTGTAAGCGCTTTTACAGATGCTCAAAGTCACTTAACAAAGGTAAGAATGAATAAAGTAAAAGTCACATTAAAATCAATTCATTCTGACAGTAAATCAACTGCAGTAGATCCAAAGTGAGTAGAACAAAACCAGAGTAGATGTGTGTGTTAGGTGAAAGAGTTGTGGTTAACTGAGCAGAGTTTAAATGTGACAGTCCAGACAACTGTCACATGACCTGATCCGTCTGTAATGGGTTAGTGATGCAGTGCAGATTTAATACCACGTTTCCTCATACGCAGAGGCTCATAATCTGGGTCACCTGCACACTGAAACATGCAGTAACAGAGCCAGGAGGAGACTCTCAAAATATATCCAACTGAGGTTAAATTAAGGCTCTGAAATACGAAGAGGAACTGCTCTTAAATCCACCAGAAGAGAGACTCTACGTTGCCTCAATCCAGGAGTTCTTTTGGCCTCCTCTCTCTGACCTGCAGGTCCCGGATGTCGAACGGCTCCTCGTAGATGTAGACGGTGTCGGCGCCGGCTGCCAGCCCCCCCACGGTGGCCAGGTACCCGCAGTACCCCCCCATGGTCTCGATGATGAAGACCCGCCGCTTGGTGCCGCTGGCCGACTGCTTGATGCGGTCGCAGGTCTGAATCACACGCAGATTAAACCATTGTTACCAGAAACACCGGGGAGCTGTTCACTGAAGGAGAGCTGAAATGACTCACTCATAATAAAGTATTCATTTCATTTAATTAGTAAGTAAATAGTGAGGGTTTAAAATACTTATAGCTTTCGGCAGTCGATGTAGCTAATCAGAATTTTGAGCTAAACAAATCTGATAGGAATTTGGATGTATGTCCATAAACTACCTCATAAATAATCAGAATAATAAACGTTGCATATGATCAGCTGCAGCTCTATTTTAGCAAGTAAACTGAGTAAACATGCAGATTTAATGACCTTTTTGCAGTCTCAGAGTCTCAGTGATGCACAGGTTAACTCCGTATTGACTACTGAAGAAAATAACATAACGCCTTTATGCAAAGTCAAAATACTAACATCATCTATGCTGAGCTTGAATAGTGATGTAGATAACTCACATTTTATAACTGGCCTTCAGTACAGATTGAAGACTAAGACATGCCCTGTTCACTTGCTTATTGAATTGAAAGCTACATTTTATTTTGAAAAACTCAAAAACAGTTGTTGGAAGATGATATGAAAAACTTTAAGCATCTGTCTCTGTATTTACTTTAAAATAATGACAGCATGCGCTCTTTACCAAACTGTCAAAATGACATAAAGGTGTGCAACATCAAATATTCTCAAAATAAAAGCTTCTCTTTCTTTTTTTTGGAGATAGATTAATTGAATGTGTCTCACTTTCTTGATGCCAAAAGAAATGGGACACATGTGGGTAAAGATTCCCTTCTTGTAAAACATAATTGAAGTGTGTTCATTGGTATTTATGTCAGAGTTAACCTGTGCATACTGGCTCTTCGTTAGACAGAAGTCTAACCTTTCTAGTATCAACAGAGCAGCGGGTAAACTTTTTACAACCCAGAATAAAAACAAGTCACGGTGCACTCTTGAAACACACAGCATCACACACTTCACTGGCAGGAAGACACAGGTAAAGATCATCAACACAACATAACAGCAGTCACTGACATGCAGGTGCATTATGGGAATTAGAGTTCTGTTCATCAGGATATTTGTACTCACAGATTGCAGATTTACTCCTGCTCTCACATTCAGATTCTTCCACAAAAACTGAACTTGGGAGAACAATTTCACTCTCTACATAATTGTGATTTTCCTGCTGTTTTAATCTCTATTCTGGCCCTTACCTCCACGATGGCGTTGAGCGACGTGTCGGCGCCGATACTGAGGTCGGTGCCGGGCACATTGTTACTAATGGTAGCAGGCAGCATGCACATCGGGATGCAAAACTCCTCGTGGTCGACCCGGGCCTCGAACAGCTCCAGCAGGGACTCAAAGGCCTGAAGGCCGTGATACAGCGTTAGACCAGCAGGGGGCACACTGAATATCTCAAGGTGTGTTTGTGATGAGGCTACAGGTGTCAGAGGCTGCTTCATGGTGCTCAGTGCCTCCCTTTACCTGTTTCCTTCAGTGCTGACATTAAATTGGTTGTATATTCAGGTGTGTCCCAATTCCTTAGTACATAATGAATATTTAAGGTATGTTTTAGCAATGCATTTTCACATTCATTATACTATTTATGCATGAAAAAAAAACTACATTTTCCACTATTTATCTTGTGTTAAGGGCCAACATCTACAAAATCTTGTATCCACACAACACATAAGACCTCCTAACGATTTCTAATGAAGAGTTTTTGGCTCAAATGTCCCAGTTTAAGAGAACAACCACTGAATATGAACCACTGGAACTAATTCTGCACAAATAAATACGTATATTTGGTGATTTTTTTAATGAATCTAAATATAATCTTAGGAGCTGTCCAAACCCTGAAAATAACATGAAATATTTCTCATTTTAAAGATGTTATCCATTCAGAACTTATTCCTTTAGTCCATCGGGGTTGAAGGACACAAGTAAAGGGAGGAGTTCTTCAAACTGAGACCATGAAGCTCTGTAAAGTGTGTGTGAGTGGATGGTCTGCAGTGTGTGTGCTGCTGGCTGGCTCTCTCCATTGGACCATTGGACGGGGGCTTTGGCTTCCCATTGGCTGACAGGAGATGGGATGGGGGCAGTGTGTTGGGAGGGGGGAGGGGTTGGGCCTCGGCCGAGCTGAAGCGGTGTTGACGCGACAACAACAAGATAAAGATTAGGGCGGCTCTCCGGAGGACGAGGGCGACGTTTCCTTTTATGAGAAAGAATGCACAGACCTCTGTGAATTCACACAAACAATATCCAGACTGCGATGCAGGACTCCTACCTGCCTACAGAGCACGCACACACACTCTCTAAACGTGCCTACAGAGCATGCACACACACTCTCTGCACGCTCTGACCCTTTGCCATTTGGATGCCGCTTCAGCGTCCCTGTTGCACTGAAGCACATCGCCCGCCATCATCTGCTGTTTCCACGACAAACATGGGAGGGAGCCGCACAAACACGCAAGGGCCACGCAGGGAAAACATGCCACAACATTCCACTGCATGCACTTACCTGGGGCCCCCGCTGACCGGTTCGCATCCTGCTACAATCAGCAATAAGGGATCCTTCTGTATGATGTTGACTTTCTACTCTTTCCTTTGACATGCAGCTGCAACCAAACCAACAGCTAAAGTCCCCGGCCCTGTCCGCATTGCAACATAGATTGTTGGAAATATTAGAAATAAGGACGTTAAATAGTGTAATCTATCCCTATTTTATAATTACTGTTCTGATGGTTTTGTTTATGTGAAGTCGTTCACTGACAGTAACTCATCAAAAACCTCCTGATTGTTTTTATGAGAATGCGAGGTGTCCATCAGGGAGGCCCCATCTGTCACAGGCTGGATGGTGCGTGTTAAAATCCCAATCACACACACACACACACACACACACACACACACACACACACACACACACACACACACCTGATCCAGCCACACTTACATCAGTAATGGCGTTCAGAGCCGTGTCTGAGCCAATGCTGAGGTCTGACCCCGGGATATTGTTGGAGACGGTGGCGGGGACCATAACCATGGGAATACACAGCTCGTTATGTGTGCTCCGCGCCGCTGAGAGCTCCAGTAATCCCACGTAGGCCTGAACAGCAAGAGCCACAGCTTAGTGTTTGAGGATGTGCAACACAGGGATGAGGAAGGGGAGAAGAGTGAAGAGGCCGAGAGGTCCAAACAAGTGCAATGGATGTGAGGACAGAGGACAGTTTTTAACAAAGTTATGATGGTAGGAGCTTTGAATCTGTAGCATTTCTACATTAAATAATGCTAATTCACACATTGTTGTTCATGCATTTTGTCTTAAAAGTTTTTTAAAAATGCAAAAAAGTGAACAAATGATTATCAGTTTGGTAAACTTTGGAGTTCTACGGCCAATTATATATAAAAGAACATTTATTTGAGCATTTCCATTGAGTTGTTTCGGTATTTGTTTAAAATTTAGCAATAAGTAGCTTTTCTATTTGCTATGGTGTGCATAGCGTTGTAGAATACCAGTGTGTAACATACTGTAGGGCTGCTCAATTTGGATAAAATAAGTCATTGTAATTATTTTAATTGGTATTATAGTTGCACAATGATTACCAATACTAGAAGGATCGATCCTTTCTGAAACTGTATTCACATTATCATAGAAAAAGTATGGATTAGAATCCAATTGTGATTTTTTTAGGATGATCTGAGACATTACTGCAGGAGCCCATAATTCAGTCAGACATTTTCCCATATTTAGCTTTTACCAAAGAAAGCTCTTACTGCGATTTGGATAGTGCACTTTCAATCAAATGTTGAATAATTGTGCAGCCGAAGTTCATAAAGAAGCATTTCCCCATCTATGAGTCACTAAAGACCAAAACTCCTCTGAGAACTCTGCAGAAGTAACTATGAACATAAAAATGTGGATTTTGTTTAGGTGTGTTGAAGACGCAGACCTGTGGTGGGCGGGGCTTATAGAGAAGGCGCTTGAGGGGGGCGGGGCTTGTTGGTGCCAGATATGTAGTAGTAAGATCAGAGACAGTCATGGAGGGAGCGACAGATTAAAGGGCTGAAGGACTGTGGTGGTGGGAGGAGCCAAGAGGAGAGAGCCAGACCAATCACAGTGGAGAATGAGACACAGACAGGAAGTAGACGTACTGTAGCTATAGAGACACGGAAGAGGCAGTGATCATTTAATGGCCAAGCTTTTTTTTTACATCGTTTTTAATCCTAATTTATTTACTTTTCATACAGAATTTTAAAATAGGGGTCGATTAGTGATGGAAGATACCTTTTTCCAGTATTTTCTCTTAGTATTAGGGATAAAACTAGCGCTGGGATGAATAGAAATCCATCAAACATCCAAATATTTCTGATTAAATTTGATATTTTACATTCAAATCAACCCAAGGTTTTGGCTGTGCAGCTTGGCCACGAAGTGAGAACCACATGAGGATAGACGAGGAGAGAGCTGACAACATTTAGATGTGTTTTAAATGTTTTCTGAGGATATGGTTATACAGGAAGTCCACAAATGTGTTGAATATTGAGATTTCTTAAAGAGCAAATCAGTGGAATTAGCAATGTAAACAACTCAACACATAGTGCTTGTAAAATACTGAAAACAACCTAATGAATGAGCAATAAATGAATCAAAATACTCTTTTAGATTAGCTTTTATACAATTACTAGTAGCTAGTTCACACTAAACACACTTAGAAGTAAACATTAGTACTGAAAAATAAAGGAAATACGAATATTGACTGACTAATAAAACATTATGCTGAAGGATCAGGTGAAAGTACGTACCTCAAATCCTCCGATGACCAGCAGGGCGTTGATGTTGTGGATCTTAATCTGCTCAGCGATCTCATCCAGATGTTTGCCAGGGAGAGTTCTAGCACAAAGGAAAAGACAGAGGTCTTAAAATGTGGATTTTGTTTAGATTTTTAATCAGAAAACTGAGAAGATGTTTATAAAATGTGTCGTAACGGTGCAATTTCACAGAAAATATGTATCAATTTCGGTTGAAATACAGCAAAGTCTAAAGGGTGTTAAGATTGGGTAATTAAGCTAATTGAGGTTCAATACCAAAATGTTGTTATTGACTCTACACTATAGTTATTTTTACGGTTAGAAATCACGAGTCTAAAGCAAAAAAACTGGATCTTTTGAGATATTTGAGAGAAAGAAAAGGAGTTTTGACATAAGGAACAATCAATGAACACAGGATTTTGAATCACCTTTAATATCGTCACTTTAATTATGACTGATCTTTAGGTCTGAATTACACATCCACACTCACCGCTTGGTCCCGAGCAGGGAGCCTCCTTGGCCCGTCCAACCACCGACGTCTCCCCATTTAATCTCCTTGATCTGGTAGTAAAAACACATTAACCTCAACATGCACACTTTACACTTAACAGTACATTTATATTTGATTTGATATTCCATTCCACTATGTCTATCTGTATATCTCTTATTTTTATTCCTAATTATTTCTTTTGCTTCACAGTGTATTTTGCTGCTGTAATTCTGATTCTGATTCTGATCACAGGTCATTCCTTTTTATTTAAACTACTTTGAGTGATGTGGAATGTCTAGACGAACAGGGACGCTGATGTCCAGACTCATATCTCTGCATAGCACTTAAACGTGGAAAATTCCCAGTATGGTTAGGATTCAAAACTCCTTTCTCAGAGGTGTGTTTCACGTATTAGTACCCTGCATTCCTTCTCGTCTCTGTGCTGTTGCTCTTTCTCTGTGCCAGCGTGTCTTCCTCTAACCGGCAGCTCTGGAATACAATCAGCGCTGCGCTTAGTCTGGTTTTCAGCCGAGGATCACGGCTTTACTTTTCAAATCAAGTGTAATCCTCCAGACACGATGATAACTCTCCTCTCTTTCAACAGCCTCTGTCTGCACAGAGGAAAAGATGTGCTGTGTGTTCATAGGAACTGTGTGTGTGTGTGATGCTGTGGGAGCAGAGTAATTGGCTTACAGTAAGTAGCGCTGTTTATCTGGGCACGCTTGAATCTTATCTCAGCGACAGCACCGCCACGTTCCTACTGCCCTGATAAAGTCACTATGACCTCTGAGTAATCGAGCTTACCCCTATTGTTTACTTTGAATAAACGTAAGCACGTATGGACGCATTCATGGAAAACTAAAGATGCATGATTCGAAATCTGGAGGATGTTTGAGGGATCATTCTGCAGCTCATCGTGCTTTAACAAAAATACAGAAGATGAAATGATTTGAGTTTTTCTCTGCAGCTCTAACATACTTTCAATACTTTCATACATATATTCCCTTGTACAAATGTAGTGCTTCCAGTTTCAATATTGCACTTGTCCAATCTGGGTTACATTTTGCCTCATTGTGCAACCTTGTAGTGGATCGCTGAGGAGCCAAAGGCACCAGATGTAATGTGGATTATGCTGGAGGTGCAGGGTGAGGTAAGGACTCAGAGTGAAGGCGGAGAGGCCTGACTGATCTGGTTTTGAGATATTCTCGTCAGCGGTGTCGAGTTCAGGCGGTTATTGTTCTGCAGATACCTGAGTAGCGTGGCAACACAGTGAGCACAGCGTGACGGTGATATTTATCTAGCCTGAAGAAACTTCTCTTGAGTCCTCACAATATTGACAGCCGAGCTTTGCAAGATATTCCATAATGGAGTATCTGTTTGTGTTATTTTTTTCTAAAAATATTAAGAGTTTGCTGAGTATATGTTTAGTATATAAATACCTAGTTGTGTTTCTCAGCGTCTCGTACCTGTCCCTTGTAGAATCCCTCGAAGCCGTCGTTGATGGCGAACATTTTGTGTCCTTCAGTGATTCCCACTCTGACGGCAGAGCGCACGGCGGCGTTCATCCCTGCAGCTGGAGCGCCGACGTTCAGCACCGCCACGTTAAAGTTGCTCTGCGGAGGACAGAGGGCCGCAGTCACACACACACACATTACACACTCCAAACAGTACGACTTCAGGTTAAAACATCCAAGCTTTGTCACATCTTCCCTCCTCAGGTGCGAGGCTTTCATTCACTGTACATTCACCATGTACAGCATGAGGATAGGGCTGCAGAAGATGGTGTACCAGCAGCTGTTAGAGGCTTTATGATTCATTTCCAGGCATTGGAGACAAGCATTGAGTTCTGCAGACATGAAGTAGGCAAAACTAACTTCTTCTTTTTGACTTTTATCACCACAGGATTCGTCTGCAAATGGAGAATTACTGTTCTCCATCTGCACTGCCTCATAGTCCATGTCTCATTAACTGCTGAGGCTCCAGGCAGACTTTGCCTCAGAGCAGCAGCAGGCAAAGATCAGCTCGCATGCAGGAAGCAACATGCCGCCTGAGACGCAGAGGAGCAGCAGCTGTCCTATCATCAGAGGCTAAAAATAACGGCGGCAAAATGCAACATTTTACTCACTATCCACGAGTATCCTTGCTATTCAAACTCCAATAATCGAGCAGGTAGTGGAGTTTGAAACGTTTTAGGATGTAATTCAAAATTGCTGCACACAAAAGACTACAGCACCCAGAATGCACCTGACCGGGAAGTACCTTAAGCTATCGTTCAAGTCTCAAGAGCCGCTGGTGGAAAGATACATTAGGATGAATAACACTGGGATTATCTTGTGATAGATATGTGAACAAATGCTGTGGTTTGGTTGTGAGGGAGCTTACATTTGGAAGTTCAGAATCTGCTTTCCGGTGCGAGAGGAGTCTGTAGGTGGACAGGTTGTTTTCAAAGCTCCTGCAGGTAGATAAATAAACAAGGTTAGCCAATGTGCAAAACCCACAATGCATGTGAGCTCGGTTACTGATGGTGTCAAAGCCTTTAGAGTCAGTTAGAAATCAATGCAAACCGAATCAGGAATCTGTGCAAGAATTCTCAAACAGGATGAAAGCAGAAGAACAAAGAGAGACATCTGCACAGTAAATGATGCTAGCGCTCCGTTAGCTCGTTTTAAGCCTCATCTGTTTAGTCTAATTTTCTAACTTGTTTGTCAGCAAATTAATCTGATATATGATCTTATCAAAACCAGTTTGAAGCATACCTGCCACGCAGTCTCACAGCCTCTTCAAACTTCTTCTCATCCATGGCCTTCTGCACCTCCTGGGTCTGAGGACAAAACACAACAGAGTTTCTCCATCACACACATCTGAATCTGCTTTATCTGCCACATGTGCTTCTCTGTTGAGACAAGTTTCTGGATCTGTTTCATAACGGAAATGTTTGTTGTCTTGTCTGTCGGTAAATGGTTGGCTGGGTTGCTGTCGAACTGGGAGCACCCTGACCCAATGATCATGAGAACTATTCTACCCGACGACTCTGCTGTTTTATTTCCCACTGATTAAAATATCTGTTTTTAACATGGAGCTGTGATCCAAAGTGCTTCAAAAGCTATATTTTAACCAATAGAAGTTATCATATGTTATCTTATATTTATTGGACATTTTGCTGTTAATGTACATGTTTTTTTCCAATCTAATTACATTTTATATTGCACATTCTTTATTTAATTTCTTATTTTGAAAGAAATATTTGGATATATTATAATATATAATATTATTATTATTATTATTATTATTATTATTATTATTATTATTATTATATTAATATATTATTATTTTTTATTATATTAATATATATATATTTTTTAAGTCGATTTAATTTTATTTTTTTCTAAAGTGTTAAATGAAGTATTCTGATTCTGACTGATTGATTATAACAAAACATAAAGTCTAAGAAGAGGTCTTTTCTGTACTACACAGTGCACACCTTAGTGTTACGTACACGTACACACACACACACACTCTTACCATCTGCACACACTCCATCAGTGGGAGTCGAACTGCCTGGTTTCCGACCAGAGACACGACGCAGGCCGGGGTGGTGGCCGAGGCCTCCAGCAGCGCCAGCACCGCCTCCACCCCCATGCGGCTGGCCTGCAGGGGTCAGAGGTCATTGAGAGGTCAATACTGAGAAGCAGCATGTCTTTAATGTTAGTAAATAAAACATCTGGCGTTTTCCGAGGATTGAAACTTGGACTGAAAACGTTTAATTTGGACTTCTGTACGAAAAATGTTCACATTAAGTTTACTTTAACAGCTTTTTCATGACTCACCAGGATCCTGTCGAAGGCCGAGGGGGTCCCGCCTCTCTGCACATGGCCCAGGATGGTGACCCTGGTGTCAAATCCCAAGCAGCGAACTACCAGCTGGATACAGAGGGAGAGACGGATAATGACATATAGTGAGGATGAAGTGCTTCATACAGGAAATACATACAGTAGTGTCCTGTACGCTGTACAATAAAAGCTGTTCCATGTTTTAATTATTAAAGGGTTTCACTGATAAAATGACAGCTTTAATTGTTATTTAAGTTTAATCAAATTAAAACGCAACTCAGCAATCTAATATCCTTCATTTCGTGCATGCATGAATTAAATGGGGACCATACAAATATAAAAACATAAAAAACCAAAGGAAAAATCAAACGTCATGCGAGCGAATGCAAAAAATCGGGCACGCAAAAGTGACCTTGGCTTATTAAAAATTAAACATCAAAGGGACAGATAATGGGATTCTAAAAATAGGGATATATGGTGTCAAGAAAACATAAGGGAGTGGGTATTTTAGTAAAGAAATATTTGCATTAAACTATCAGATAGTGTGAACCATCAACGAAACAAACCATGAAGTAATAAACTCATGCATGTGTTGGAGAGTGTGTGGAGAGTGTGTTGAGAGTGTGTTGAGAGTGTGTGGAGAGTGTGTTGAGAGTGTGTTGGTCTGCTCACATCTTTGATATAGTCTGGAGTGATGGCCTTGTTGTGGCTGTCTATGGCTCCCTCTGCTACTATGATAATGTTCAGCCTTTTCTTATCGGCACGGTTCTGCAGGGATCAGAAGAAACACAAGCTTTAGAAATCATGACAGAAAACATTTTGCATTTCCAAAACAAAAACATGCATTTACAGGAAAACCTTTACATCATGAATAAACCAGGATATTTATTTGGTTAATTTCAATAGTGTTTACTTGTCTGACAGTTTATATATTATTTATTTTTATGCATATATATCTTTCCTCTAATGCCGGTTTGTTTTTACTTTGAATTCTGTTTCTTCTTTGAGGTGTCTACACATGCATTATATTGTATTATGCTGCTGCATCACAAACATTTCCCAGTCTGGGATTAATAAAGTGATGTTTACCTTTCTTATTAAGTTAGGTAGCCTTTTTTATTCAGGAAAGTGTCTGAGAGTTTTTCACCAAATGTGTGTTTTCATCTTCATGAAGCATTGGAAAACTTTAAACCCTCCACTGTCTAACTCTAAGGATGTCCTGTTTGCTATGCTTGCAATCTTCTTCTTCTTTCCCTCTTCAAAGCCAAGTCACAGACGCTTAAAATACACATTACTGCCCCCGGTGTCCGTCAGTGGCACATTACATAATTACATTTTATATTGCACATTCTTTATTTAATGTATTATTATTATTTAAATATATATTATATACACACATTTTATAATAACAAAAGATAAAGTACAAGAAGAGGTCTTATTTTCTTTTCGACTTGGGATTTTCAGGCAGACACGCCAAGGTATCACGTGGTGGTTAAAGTGTACTGAAACAGTGTGAACGTCTATTACATACATTAATTATATATTATATAACAGTTATGATGACAGCTTTTGTATATTCTGATCATTTTAATTAATTATATGTTGCTCATTTGGCCCCGAAATGAACAAAAAATATTCACAACTTTTCATAAAGGGCAGCGAAAGTTAATATAGTGTTTGTGTACTCACATTTAGTACATATTATACATCAACATAATTCTAAATGAAAACCGTGTGTGTGTGTGTGTGTGTGTGTGTGTGTGTGTGTGTGTGTGTGTGTGTGTGTGTGTGTGTGTGTGTTTGTGTTACCTCAGACAGTTTCTGACACATGTTGTCCTCCCAGCCGTCCTCTGGGGGCATCTCAGGGATAAGCACCCAGTCCGCCCCGCAGGCCAGAGCACTGACCAGAGCCAGGTACCTGTATACACGCACACGCACACGCACACGCACACACACACACACACACACACACACACACACACACACACACACACACACACACACACACACACATAGAGTTAGTTTTTATATGTCTGGTGTATTTATCTCTCTGTTATGTACTCTAATATCAGGTGAGGAGTTTACCCGCAGTGCCGGCCCATGACCTCCAGCACAAAGGTCCTCTGGTGGCTGAAGAAAGAGGGAAAAACAAGACATTTTTTACTGATTAAGTTAAATAGTCGTGTCATGTCTTGTATTGCTACATCTCATCACATGTTGCTGTAACAAAATGTCTCCTGTGAGGGTGTGTTCACCTCTGAGCCGTGGTCATGATGGCGTCCACCACCTCGATGATCCGGTGCAGGGCCGAGTCGGTGCCGATGGTCATGTCGGTGCCGCAGAAGTCATTGTCGATGGAGCCGACCATGCCGACGATGTGCAGCTCGGAGTGACTGAGCGCCGCCTCCTTATCGATCAGACCTGACACGCAAGAGAGGGAGGATAAATACTCTTTACACCTGTCTTTCTAACAGACACCAGCGGCCACTTCTGTTAGGACAGGTGCCGGTCAACGTGTCCGGGAAGACTTCAATGTCTTTGATCAAATATTATCTGAAATAAGTAAGCTAGCCCTCCAGGGTACAGATTTTAAGTTGTCAGATTTTCCCGGTTAAAGTCTGGTGAATCTCAGCAGATAGAAACACTCCTCACCCTGCTGCTGCAGCTCCTCCAGCAGGCCGCTCCACTCTTCTCTGAACAGGTTGGCCCCGGTGAGGCTGCCGTCCCCCCCGATCACACACAGGTTGGTGATGCTGTGCTGCACCAGGTTGTGAGCGGCCTTCAGGCGGCCCTCGTGGCTCCGGAACTCCTTACAGCGTGCGCTGCCGATCACCGTGCCGCCCTGAGGGGAGACAGACACACATTACAACATGACATCACAGTGTCTTACATCGCTCTGATTTGCAGCTATAAATCTTATTTCTAATATTGCTCATCCACACCATCTTTTTCCACTGTTGCTCTGCATGTAATCCATTTTACACAGTCAGGCTGACAATGACAAACAGTGGGAAGGTCTAATGAAATCACAGACTCATTTTGCCCACAGCTAGAAAGCCTCACTTCCAATGATCGTCAGAGAGTCCACCAGCACAGCAGATATTGCGCAGTGTTGCCTCGGCACAAACTGCCAGAAAGCAGCTACAGATAGCTTAGAATCTACAGACTATACAGGGTACAGTGTCTTCAACGATAGCTGTATGAAGGAGCATCATGCATTAATATCTGGAGTCTGTGTGAGCTGCAGCAGGAAGTGTGGCTCACCACTTGCAGCATGCTAGAGACGCTTTCCCACGTCGCCTCTTTGATGTTCTCTGCTCCGTCCACCATGCCCTGGTAACCCTGAGAGCAGAAACAACACATCGTACATGTTCACTGGATGATTTATAACTCCTATAGAAACAATCATTTGATTTAAAATCCTCATTCATTCTATAACATGTCAAAGAAATCCACAAAATGTGTTATGATTGCAAGTTTCTTTTACCAATCAGCCCGAAACATGAACATATTTAGTTTACTATTACATAAAACAGCAGATCCTTGGATTATAGACAATATTCTCAAAGATTTGTTTAAACAAATTGGTGTTAAATTACTACTTATCGCCAAATGATAATTGGTAACACAAAGGTTATTGAGCCTACAGCCGACGAATGAAAGCCTTGGCATTGCAGCATTAAAAACTGGGTATGTCTGGCGACTTTCAGGGGAAAAGACCACAAACATCTAGTGTTGTGTTTTCCAGACTGGACTGCAGGGAAGTTGATTTTTGTTTATTTTTCAATCATAGATGAACAGGCAAAGAAAGAGGCATGAAGACAGCCAATGAAGCCGCTGAAATAAGAGCAACATCCAAAGAAAAAGACACAAATTCAACGTTCAGAAGAAGGCAGGCAATAGCAATAAGCTACTACACAGAGCCTGGGGATTCATTTCCTGAGCAGGATCCAGGAGGGGAACTGGCATCAGGGACTTGAACCGGACACCCTTATGTTCCCAAAAATGATCCTAGAGGCTCAGCTACCTCCACCCTAAAGTGAGTTTCCTTTACAGGAATCAAACCCGAGCTTAAGAGACCCAATTCCCCCCCACCAGATAACACACACTGTTTACATCTCTGGGAAGTGGCATCCAAAAATCACACCTGCACCACTTGTCACCCTCGGTGCCGACATGGGAACTTTTATTTTTAAGTCAATG
Source organism: Eleginops maclovinus (assembly GCF_036324505.1). NCBI lineage: Eukaryota > Metazoa > Chordata > Actinopteri > Perciformes > Eleginopidae > Eleginops > Eleginops maclovinus. The sequence goes on from NC_086354.1 coordinate 23,581,129, forward strand.
TTGATGTTGTGAACAATGATCCAAATTAGCAGCCGGCGTCCGACCCAAAATAAAGCCATCATGTCTCTCAGCTGTCATTACTCTCAGCCCTGCGGTCATCCGAGGCTGATGAGGACGAGTGCAGCCAGTGGAGGATGAATGCTGCCCCTGGTAAGCCAATTATGAGTGAGTGTCATCTCAATCTGCCACCTGTGGCGTCAGCGCAATTGACACTGCACGTATTGTCAGACACTCAATATCAAACAACTCCAAGATAAGAATGAAACAGGGATGTATTTGTAAGAAAACCTTGAGCTAACTAGTGCTAACCACAGATCCTAACCTCTCTTAAGCTAATGCTAACCACAGATCCTAACCTCTCTTTAGCTAATGCTAACCACAGATCCTAACCTCTCTTTAGCTAGTGCTAACCACAGATCCTAACCTCTCTCACTAGCTAGTGCTAACCACAGATCCTAACCTCTCTCACTAGCTAGTGCTAACCACAGATCCTAACCTCTCCTTAGCTAGTGCTAACCACAGATCCTAACCTCTCCTTAGCTAGTGCTAACCACAGATCCTAACCTCTCCTTAGCTAGTGCTAACCACAGATCCTAACCTCTCCTTAGCTAGTGCTAACCACAGATCCTAACCTCTCCTTAGCTAGTGCTAACCACAGATCCTAACCTCTCTTAGCTAGTGCTAACCACAGATCCTAACCTCTCCTTAGCTAGTGCTAACCACAGATCCTAACCTCTCTTTAGCTAATGCTAACCACAGATCCTAACCTCTCTTTAGCTAACGTTAACTACAGATCCTATTTCAGGCGTCTCACCAAAAACCCATTAAAAAAAACTTTTGACCTAAGAAGAGGAACTTGGCACTTCCAAAACGCTCACTCATGTTGGATTTAGGACTCATTCCTGGTCAGTATCTCACAGTGACGAACACGTGTGTAACCTGATCTGGGTCATGCCTCACCTCGTGGATGAAGTAGACCTTTGCTCCCACATAGATGCCCATCCTGACGACGGCCCGCACCGCCGCGTTCATCCCTGTTGAGAGACAGAGGGGAGGGTTAGAGGTCGACATGGATGTTTGCTATGGTGTGCAAATAGCAGACACATGGAAACAACTCCATGAATAATTTAAAGCATTGCAGGACAACAAAACAAATGGAGAACTTCAGAATGTAATGCACGTGTCACCTCAGCAGATGCACTGACAGCCTGTCCTTAACTAAATGCATGCGTATTCTACAAATTAAGCCCAACGCAAGTTAAGAAGGTCATCTTTACAAGACACGAATAACTAAGATGTTTCCACCATCAACCGACAACAGGTGCTCTATTGATCAGGAGGCATGGCGCTACAGGAATAGACGGAGACAAGAAACCAATGGCTCTTGGGTCTATTTGTGACTTCTACCGGTGAGAAGCAGTTGCATGGTGTGGTTTTTGTGTGTTGCTTTATGTAAGGCTTTGGCCAATATGATGTGTGTGTGCCCTGCAAGAATTCTATTGTAACCCTAACCCTCACACTCCCCTCTGAATGTGCTGGGTTGCAGTGCCTCACACTCATGAGTCATTGCACTGCTTGTGGCTCATTTACAATGTCTCTATTTACTTTTTATCACATCCGTATTTATCTATACATGTCTAAACCCTGCACCTTATATTTGTTCTGTTGTGTCAGTTCATTTAAAAGGAATGCGCTTTATTACTCTTTGCACTTTCTGGTTGGATGCTAATTGTATTTTGTACTAAAAAAAGCTTGTGCCTAACGGACGTTTAGGTGCTCACTCTCTCGTGCACGCATTAAAGACCTTTGTAGGACTCAAATACCAATATTGTGTTTGTGCATTGTGTTGCCCATCATCTTTCGAAGAGCTGCAACAACAGAGGAAAGAGGAAAGAGCAACAGAGCGGCAACTAATCTGTTGATCCCAGTTCCTCAAAGTCCAAGATTTTAACTTAAATCACTTGTTTGGTCAGTCTGAAACCCAACGATATTCACCTTAGTTTGATAAAAAACGGAGAAAAGCAGAACATCTCTTTAGTTTAGAAGCTTTAAAATACTTTCCCAACATTCTTGCATGAAAATGAATCTGAAATAATTAAAGAACCATCAGAAATGAATATTTATATTTATATTAAAAAGAAGAAGATGTACTTTTCTTAATCTCCGTGGGGGAATACGAGAATTCTGCATTTGACCCATCCTTGTGTTAGGAGCAGTGGGCTGCCATATGTACGACACCCGGGGAACGGTGCTTTGCTCAGGAACACCACCGTAGCACTTGGTCTTTCGGTGACTTGAATCTTCCAGTTCCCAGGCCAAGTCTCTAACCACTTAGCCACCACCGCCCCACAAAACTGTATATATGTATATCTCCAAGCAGAAAAAGGTTGTCATCTGTAATGCATAATTGAATTTTCCACTAAGCGAAACCAAAGCTTCCTTTTTTAACTCAACCTTGGATAAAGGACAAATGAATAATGTCAAAACGGATCGCGTCTGAGGTAATTATTCAACATAAGAGCTTAATAGAGAGTGAGTCAGGAGGCAGGCAGAGCAGCAGACATCAGAGAGGGGGGACAGGAGGATATTGGGCCACATTTCAAAGTGTCTGTCGGAGCACTTAGTGAAATTAGAAAGTAGACCGGCTGTAAATCTCAGAGAGACGGAGATCAACATGTTGATTTGTTTAAGTCTCCATCAGCAGACTGAGGCTGAAACGCTGCTGGATTAAATAAAAAGTAGACGTGGTTTGATGTATTGTTGATCGTGCATGCAAGTGAAAGACTTAGGATCCTTTAAAAAGACTTTAGGCTGAAAACAGAATTACCGCTGCAATGTGTGATCCTTTCTGTAATCGGTAACGACGCGATTACTTTCTTTAATGGTTTAATCTACGAAACGTCATAAATGTACACAACAGAAATCTAATTAGTTCTCCAAAGTCAAGCTAGAGTTACCAAATTGCTACCAAAAAGGGTCTTAAGACATCAGAACAACCCATTCGGATTATTAGGAAGTCTTCTCCGATATGAAATGAGGTTTTATGGAGTTATGGAAGATTTTGCTTCATAATTTCAGGCTGCATGAGTGCAGCCAACACGCAGCACAGCGGCACAATCTGCCACCAGAGCGTTTTCTGCCAGATTTCCTCCCACACCACAGGCTGTAAACAACCGTCCCATTCACTATCTGCAGGGTGAGCATGGGATGTGACTACTCCTTGGATGACAATGTGATCATTTTTGCTCTGTTGAGGCAAAAGACAGCCTTGCATGTACACTTTATTTCACTGAGAAGATCACAGGAGAACTGCTAAGAGCTCTGAAACATTATCCAAGGATTATCTGACAAAATATTTAAAGAACAGCTTTATTTAAAGACATGGATTTGGGAAATTTCCCCCTAGCGCTAGGATGAGGGAAAAGGTTTCATAAGAGCAGACACAGCTGATCTCTATGGCACAATGAACTACAGCTTCACACCATTATTTATGATGTTTAATGGATCAATTTGTTCATTATTTCCAGCCAAAACCCAAAAGATATTCAGCCTGCTTTTGTGTTTTTGTGAGAGAAAATGACTTTAACGTTAATCAAGTATTTCAGGAGGGATATATCAGATTTTGTCCTGAAAACGTCTTCAATTTTCAGTATGTTTTCCCCAAAAAAATATCTCAAATTTTCTGTCATTTTTCCTAAAAATATCTAACAGTTCTGAAATGTTTCCCAAATATATTTGACATTTTTCTGGAATTTTTCCAAAAGATGTCTCTAATTTTCCGTCATGAGTAAAAACAGTCAAATATCTTTTGGTATTTTTAAAAATCAGATGGCGTTGCATTTCTAATCTGTGAGTTGTTTCTTTAACTTTGACCTGCTCTCTGTGACCTCACATAATTAGGAGGATGCAGGATTAAAGCACACAGAGAGGTTTCCTTCACAGCAGAAACAAAGTGTGCAAGCTGTGCAGAGTTGCTAAGAGACCCCGAAGAGCCCTGATTGGTCAAAGGGGTTCTGTGCAAACATGTGAAAGGGGTTTTAATTGGAGAATGGGTTTACCAAAAAAGGCAACCGCAAAATAATGAGGTTAATTCACTGATGATGTGTAACGGTGACTAATGCATCCTGTTTCACATCTCACCGTGTGTGTGTGTGTGTGTGTGTGTGTGTGTGTGTGTGTGTGTGTGTGTGTGTGTGTGTGTGTGTGTGTGTGTGTGTGTGTGTGTGTGTGTGTGTATCTTTAATTGTCCATACAACATAGTTTTATTTGACTTTTAAATGTCCTCTATGATTGGGAATGCAGCTTATACTCTAAAAGTACATATTAAATCAGATGGATTTAATAGCAAGTGAATATACCTATAAATCCTGACATCAGTACTTTTCATAATTGGTTATTCTGTATGTTGTACTTGGCAAATGCATGTATTGGTTGGTAAAACTATATGTTGGTTATCAATCCAGGTCAATTCTAGGTGTAAACATGCTCATAATGCTGGGAAATGCACACATGTATTACAGTAACGGATACTGTATCATGTCCACTTCCTTTTTGTATCATGCTGCTACTTGTGTTTTACCATAGATGTATACTGTATTTGGTCTACTATCTTTATTAATTGTGTCCTTTTTAAGAATGTACATTTCTCCTCTGTGGGAGGAACAAAGAGTCTTTGATTTCTGATAATGCATGATGGCTTTTTTACATGTTGTACCTGAAGTTTTATTTAACATCTGGAGGAAGTACTATCTATATTCTTTTTTTTTCACATCACATTAATTCAATAACTAAAACCATGTGTTCAGAGACATCCTATGACCCTGAGCCGGTAGTTATGAATGGAAGAAAATTAGGACATGATAACGCATGCCTGCCTCTCTTCATCCTCAGGTGCCAACAGATCCAAATAAAAGCAGCTGCTGTCAGGACGAAAGTGTGTGATACTACACTGTAATATCAGCTGATACACTGCAGTGACAGACACTACATATGACTGACTGAGGACACACACTTTACATCACAGCCTGTAAGCTAACAATAGCTGTGGGTAACACACACCACAGTATCGACAGTATAGATTCTCCATATAAGGACATATAGCTGGTTATAAGTATAAATGCATGTTCTGGTGATGTTTCAGGAACACGCTGAGACAGTAATGAGGATTTGAAACATTATTTATAGGGATGACATTTCATCTTATTTGCATTTGTTAGATTTCTTGTCTCTTCTCAACCACATTGCAGAACACTGTGTACTAGCAGTTTCTCACGTAGGCATTACAACTCACATCCCCCAACCAGACCGGAAGGCAACGTAAAACGCCTTCAAATGAAAAGCACTGCAGCAAAATTGTGCATGTGGAATATTATTCTGAAAGGTCTTCGTGGAAGTAGATGTTTTTGTAAGTCTAACTTCACACTGGTCCTCTCACGACCCATCCTCAGTGATGCAAGACACGTGTTTCCACACATTTACTATGATTTATCAGCTCTTATTCTGAGGGGAAGTCCACTATTACTACTCTAACTCACTTTGAATCATTGGTATTTTTATTTTAGGATACTGTATTATAGGGATACGTAATGCAACAGGAAATATGACTCCCAGGCAGGTCTTAGTCACTAAATATTGCCGTTGTATACTGAAAAAATTATGGGAATACTACTGTATCATAATGATTCATTTGGGTTAGTAATCCAATTTCATTTCCTGTGCACAATGTCACAGATGCATGCACAAACACAAACGTGCCTTTAATGCAGACAAACACACCCCATCCTAAAGAAATGGTGCAGGATGCATGATAAGGGTGGAGACACAGTGTAAAGGGAGATGTCTTTTACATTATTTGACTCTCACTATCACTTGTTGCTTGTGCTGCTTCCCAAATGATCCAAAAACACCGACCTGGACTCACGTTAGCAGTCCAGGGTAATTAATAGAATAGAATAAAATAGAATAGAACACTTTAAGGTTATCTTTGTGATAGATATCCAAGCATCCGTGTGAACAGTAAGTGAGACAGGAGTGCAAATGGGAGATCAGCTGTTGCATAAGCACCGTTTGGATTAAATTCATTCTTAATAAATAATAAGGTGAAATACAGTGGCAGCACATTGAAAAATATAAATGTATGCTTATAAAACATAGCATTTTTTAATTTATTTTATACACTAAGACTTTACTTTGTTTTTTTACCGCACCATCATTGACTTCACAGGAAAGAGTGACCATAATGTAACGCTTCCTTTATCGGACAAGTGTGCGGCTATACATTCATTATCGGACACGTCGTAAGGCTAACGTATTTCTATCAATTCTCTCATTGAATATGGACGGTTTTTAATGACAGCGCTGTCAAAAAAACCTTGTGAACATAGGAAATGTAACACATATTGTTCTGACGGTCACATTAAGTAGAGTGTGTGTGGTGATGAAATGAGTACAACTGTCCGATAATGGAAACTACCTTGGGCATCTCCTCCGCTAGTCAGCACCGCGATGCATTTCCCAGCCCCGGATAAATTCTCGAAGAATTTCCGGGTGTCCTGCCGCTTCGGAGCCGCGCCAGACATGCCTGTCCCCGGTCCCTGTGAGCTTTCCTCCAGGAGTAAATAAAATGCACAATTCAACACCCTCTCCTTTTCCTGCAGCGGAAAGTTGAAACAGAAATGTTGTGTGTGTGTGTGTGTGTGTGAAGATGCTGTTAGACCGCAGTGGTTACCGCCCTCTAACTGCACGTACACACCCCCTGCCAAAGATTGTGAAATGAGTAAGAAGACCCACTCCATGCTTTATTATTATTATTATTATTATTATTATTATTATTATTATTATTATTATTATTATTATTATTACTATTATTATTATTATTATTATTATTATTATTATTATAAACAAGACATGAGACAAAAGGAATAAATAAAATAAAAATATTAAAACAAATAAACAAATAAATGAAAAACATAAATATAATAATAATAAATACAAAAGGATATTAAAGATTAAAAGATCAATTTATTTTATTTAATAAAGGTAATGTTGCTAATAAAACTATACAAAATAATGTAAATTTAAACCTATAAAAGCTATAAGTTAAATGAATTTCAAAAAAACAATTAAAAGATGTAATATATTTATTTAATTCATTAATAGTTAGGGAACACAGAAAAGTTAGCTTAGCATTATTGAAATTAGAATATGAAAGAATAACATGTGTTTGGCTTTTTTAAAGTAAAATATAATGCTTTAAAACTTAGAAAAGTCTCAATAGTCTCACGGTCTGTAAATACCAACAGTGAGACGTCTTCACTTTTTCTAGCCCTCTTTGGTCCTCACGATCAGGGATTCCGAGCCAAAGCCAGAGAGCCAATGAGAGATGAGAATGTTTGACTGACAGGTACATTATCCAATGGGCGTCAAGATCACGTACTGCGGAAACTAATTCCAACAAATTGCAGCCCAGAGTGTTGTCCGGAAATAATCCGCTTCCTGTAACATATTCTCTGTGAGTCAAACACAACAAGTGAGTAATTTGACAGCATTAAAGTAGAAATGATGCCATACAAAGGACATCCATTACAATGATAAATATGTAATGGTAGCAGCGAAGACTGAATGTAAAAACAAATATCACATATGTTATTAAACTGTTTATTGGGCCACTCATCAGTCACTCTCTAATGTCTGTTATCTATGAAAGACCCCAACGCTAACATATCTTTATGCAATCAGTCTTAAACATTATTTCTTACCTTTATAAGTAAAAATACTTTCTGACCTTCAAGAAGTCATTGACCTTGAGCAGTCTTATGCACACTGCAAGCTCTAATTCAATGATGGTATCTTTCAAATTAAAGTACTTTTTGGTCATATTTCATAGTTGTATATTCATGACTAAAAGGTTATCTGAGAGTAAGTCCTGGCACACCATGCTGCTGCTGTGTGATTGGATAGAGAGGACCACACAGACGACGTCCGGTGCTGGAACAGTTTCAAGTTCCTCTGCACAAAGAAGAGGAAAAGTAAAAGAGTTTGCGCGTGACTCATTGTTGTTGTGGCTCACATGTGCTCTTGTATATGTAGATGTGGTAAGTTCTCTAGACATATAGGACAAGTTTAACATCTGATATAAGGGACTTTTGGGGTACCACATGAATCTGAGTGTGTCATTCAAACTGTTGTTCTTATTTGGATCAATATGTGAGGGAAGTAAGTCCCAAAATATAAAGAAGAGGTCATTTAATGGTAATTGTAACGTGATTGTTAGTGTAATATATCTCCAATATGCACTTATACATGCATACAAGCAAATACAATACACATGTCTGTGGTTTAATATGGTATAGACTCAACTTTTAAGCTATTCAAAGCTCAATTCAAGAGGAAATATTAAGGGCATAGGGAGATTGGGCCCGGCTAGAAGTTGCACACATCAATTCAAAGTATTATTGATTTCCTGTGTCGTGTATTCAAGCATGTGCATGTGCATATAGGTGTTAAAACATACACTTAGGAGCATATTCATACACAGGTTCAAGAATAAAAGGTTGATTAAGGTTATAATCCACAACAATCATTGTCCCTACATTTTATTGTGGTTTTTTGTTGTTGTTTGTAGCTTGAATTGCCTTAAGGATGAAAAATGTGACATGACATTAATATGTTAAGAACATTCAGGAGGGAACCGATGCAAGAATTCATGCAACACATGCTGCAGGGTCATATCTGAAATTCTTGAAGGATGTCACCCCCTGCTGTTCCACAGAGAGACCTACACGGAAAGGGAGAAGTACTCAGGTCTTGTACTTGAGTAAAGTAGAAGTACTCAGATCTTGTACGTGAGTAAAAGTAGAAGTACTCAGATCTTGTTCTTGAGTAAAGTAGAAGTACTCAGGTCTTGTACGTGAGTAAAAGTAGAAGTACTCAGATCTTGTTCTTGAGTAAAGTAGAAGTACTCAGATCTTGTACTTGAGTAAAGTAGAAGTACTCAGATCTTGTTCTTGAGTAAAGTAGAAGTACTCAGATCTTGTACTTGAGTAAAGTAGAAGTACTCAGGTCTTGTACTTGAGTAAAGTAGAAGTACTCAGATCTTGTACTTGAGTAAAGTAGAAGTACTCAGATCTTGTACTTGAGTAAAGTAGAAGTACTCAGATCTTGTACTTGAGTAAAGTAGAAGTACTCAGATCTTGTTCTTGAGTAAAGTAGAAGTACTCAGATCTTGTACTTGAGTAAAGTAGAAGTACCAGAGTGTAAGAATACTCTGTCACAGTAAAAGTATTCTAAATGTTCCTCCAGTGAAAGTAGAAAGTACTCTCCTCTAAATGTACTTAAAGTAGCGACAGTAAAAGTAGTCATTGTTTGATTGGTCCATTTCAGAATAATATCTCTGATATGTTTTATAATGATTGATCATTAAAGTGTTCTCAGAGCTGGTAAAGGTGCAGCTAGTTTGAATGGCTTTGTATACTGCAGGGTAGCTGCTGGATTTACTGCAGGTGAACTAAAGTCTGATTTAAGGGAGATTATATTTACCATCATTCATCCTAATCTGCCTAGCAACTAAAGGTGTTAATACATGTAGTAGAAGTACACCATTTACCTCTGAATTGTAGTGGAGTAAGAAGTACCTCAAAAATGTACTTACGTGCAGCAATTGAGTAAATATACTATATCACTTTACACCTCTGTGTATAAGTGATGTATATGTAATATTTTGTTGTGTATGAAATATACTTGTATAAACTGGTGTAACTTGAGGGATGATTTACTCTCTAAAGTGGATGAAATCAAAAAGACAGAGGCCGTCCCGCTCAATAAAAATAATTTATTTACAGTGGCATGAATCATAAATTAACAGCAGCATTGGCAAAAGCAACATTAGAGTCGACAGCTTGCATAAAGTGGTGTGAACGTCTGGACTTTTGCATAATAAAACACAAACAAACACACACACACACACACACTCTGGATGATCCGTGTGTGTGTTGGAAAATCTGAACATCTTCATCACACATCGCTGTGATTTTGTATTTGACCCTAAAACACTTTCAGCTGATCACAAAGACAACTCTTGTACAGTGGCATACATCAGGTGTGGTTGTAAGATATTCTAAAAAGGGCAATAAGTGTGTTTGACTTCATCACATCACAAAATAACGTCTTCATGATTACTTCAACAGTTTCTGAGATCTGCACGCGTTTTATTAAAACTTCCTGTCAGTATAGCAAAACATTTCAGCTATAAAAGGCTCCCTGTCAAGCACTCTAAAACATGGTGGGTATATACGTTTGTTTTAAGTGAAGGAAGATCAATTATTGTATATAGTTTAGACTTTAATGCAATCTGATGGTCAAAACAAAAAGTACCCAACCCAGGGAAGCAGATCAATAATCTAAAATGCGTTTTGACAGCACCACTTAAAACCAATAAGACCATAAGAGTGTTTTAAAGACTCTACACTCATTAAAAAGGATCTACTGTAGAGGCTTTGATAAAAACAAATCTTTAAAAGAAAATGTGAAAAATAAACTAAGAGTTCTCCGTTAGTTCTTACATACCTTTGATTTAATATAATGGATGTTCATTCAGATGCATTCTGTTAGGTTAACCTATAATTGAAGTTGGACAACATCTGCCGGCTTTATTTGGGTAAAAACTTCTTAAACGTCGGCAAAATTTTGCAGTTTTTGCTAAATAAAAGATGGAAAATCGAAAACTGCTTTCGATGTGAAATCTCCTCAGCTGTGATAGAGACCTTGTCCGCATTGATTGTACATTTATTGTTGTGTAAAATATAGATACTTTAAAGCATTTCATGTCATAAATGAGTCCCTAATTGTCTCAGGAGTACAGTTTTGCTTTACGGTTGAATATGTCATTAACAGGCCACCGTAGCTTGAATTTTAAAGTACTCCTACAGTATACTGGGGACCAACAGGGATCAGCAAAAGTCAAATATTACTTAATGCCCTTTAACAGAAGAACAAACCGTGTTAGTGAAGCAGAATCTACCGGATGCACTGTGCACACACAAGCTGCAACTGTACAGTTTAACTACAACCAAAAACAAAACTGCAAACACAGAATTATTGTAATTTCCACGAGTTGAAACACGCTTTAGGGGAGAAATATAAAAACCCTGGCTGCCTTTTTATTACACTTAAAGTGTGAAGTGGTGAAACGCTCACTCAGCAGTATGTGACAGAATTAATCACCTGTAAAGCTTACAGTTACAGATCACAGATCTAAGGCATCATCTGAAGGTACTGACAGGAAATACAGTATTTTGCAATTGATAAAATATTCATCTAAAAATCTTCAATATATATATATATGTGTACTGCATCAGTCAGTCAAATATCGTTAGTACTGTACATGAGTTTCGCTCTTGATTGCCTTTGCAGAGAGTTTCACATTCAGGACATTTCCATGGCTTACATTTTCTTTAAGAGGTTTTTTTACGTAATATATTTGGGATTTTTACAATTTGAAAGCTGGACATATAGGAGAAATCAATGTAAAATAGAATCAGAAAGGTTTAAAATTAACTTCAGTGTTTCATTTTGCATTTTCACCTCCAAATAAAAGTCATACTATGGTTACAGTATATGATTAACAGATTTTTGGACCATGTGAAGGAGAGAAAGAGGGATTCAAGAAATCCACTTCTCCATTTTTGTTCATTTACAAGCTTATATAAGACAGCACCTGATGAATATAGAGAGCACCTGTTCCCAAATTGTCCAGTAATGTTAAAAATGCTGGGTCACTTAACCGTCCATATTAAATATAACGTTTGGACTCAGGACTAATCATCTGTTTATGGCTGATGTCAGACCTTATCTTTGACCCTAAACTCAAGTAGGATTTTGTCGATAGCTACGGTTCATCCTTTTTTAAGCACAATCTTACTCATTCTGCCTTTAGCCTCCCTCTGACCTGGTTTTCATTTGTATTCATGAACAGTATATTGAGTAAGAGACTGTCTTGTCATGTTAAGATCATAGCTTTACCCACAAAATTCCCCAAAGTACAACCTTTATAACTATCCTTTAGCATGACAGAGAGCTTCATATGAATCCTGTGAACTCCTGCAGGCCGTTTTGAAAAGAATCACAGCAGCATGGAGTTTCATTAGTACACAGATTTCTTTTAGAGGCAAAGCTGCTTTAGAGGAAGAAATGACTCCTTTTGGTTAAACCTCAGTAAGTCGAGCACACGAACCATTTATGTCTGAAAATGGAACTGAAAGTCAACATAACGTGTCTCCAGATATCTAATGTTCAACAGGTCTCAGGTGTTATTCTCTAAATGTAAATACCCTGCCATTGCTAACATGCTAAGACTCTCACCATTGAGTTAAGGGTGTCAGGATGCTAGCTATTGCTAATAAACAATAAGCAGTACTGATGAAGGTGATGGCAATGTCATGTTTTGCAGGTTTTTGGACAAATTACGGTTTTGACCAGATGTTGGAGTTGATTAAAAGCCAGGGCGTCAAATGACTGACATTTAATGTAGGCTAGGTTAATCTAGTTAGCTTAAACAAGGTTAATTGGGCTATGTAGTGCGCTTATATGAAGCCGTGTTAAGAAGGCTATCTAGTATCTGGAACTAACTCCCAGAACCCTGCAGAGCCGCTGCTACTCGTTCTACTTTTAAATCCAGGCTGAAAACATTTCTTTTTGCCGCTGCTTTTAATTGAGCTGCTCTGATCCAACACTGCACTGTGACTTTTATTCATCTATGTTATACCTGTTGTGTTTATTTCATTATCTTTGCTCTTAAATGACTGTTTTTCAATGCCTTTTATAATGTGTTTATACTGCACTATTTTTTACTGAACCTGCCTTGCCTAGTTAGCTTAGCTAGGGTGACCAGATTTGAGGTGGCGAAAAAGAGGACACTTGCGATTGTTGGGGGGTGGGGGGAAGCGCCAGTCAATTTAAGTACACGCTTAATGGTCCCAACAGTGAAAACCGGACGTTTTCATGAATTTATGAAACCCCCCGGACGCTCCGGACAGGACGTAAAAAGAGGACATGTCCGGGCAAAAGAGGACGTCTGGTCACCCTAGCTTAGCTGAAACAAGGTTAATTGGGCTATCTAGTAAGCTAAACTCAAACTAGCTTAACTACGCTAGTTAGTTTATCTGAACTTCAACATTTGAATTAGCTAAATTAAATAGAATTATAGCTCGCTGATTTCTAGCTATAACCAGGCAAGGTTACACAGGTGGACCAAACAGAATGGAGAATAAGTATATGGTAGTCAAACATTTAGCTTAGGTTTTGACTTGATTAGACTATGCCGGATGAACTGACCTCCTTTTGTTGTTGTTTTGTGTTTGTTTAGCTCTACCCACTGAGGTTTCATCAAACCAAAGAAGCATTTCTGCTCCCGACAGATGTACATTGGACTAAAACTCCAAACTGCTGTTACGCAATGCCACATAAGAGGAAAAGGGGTATTTAAAATCTAGGTATGTACACTATCTATACACATTCACCTTCATTCAAACAGTCATTAAATAGGGATACAGCTCCCCTGTAACTACAGCAGTTGAAATATATTAAAATTTAAAATCGACATCATTACGTACCATTCTGAGATTTTCTTAAAGAAACATATCCTTGATTTTTATAATGAAATACAAATAATCTCTAAAACTTCTTCAAAACTATAAATACCTGTAAAATATTTCTTCATAAACCTTCGATGTTTTTTCAGTCTCAATTAGAACCGTAGAAAGATCAAATCCAGAGGTTTCATTTATGCTCGTTAACCACTCGCTTCTCAAACTGTTGTTCCAGTTTCAAACACACACATGTGTACACTCATTTACAGTTTTGTCTTCCTCCTGTTTTGCCTCAGATTTGGCCGGTGTGACAGAGGGAGCAGTATTTACATCATGTGTCCTCAACTCCTCGATAATCCTTCATGAGCAGAGTCACGTCTGTGCGTTTGCTCCTTTGTTACCTTGTCTTAAACACAGCCGGGGTCAGCAGAAATTCTACAAAAGACAGAAAATCACATTAATTATCAATGAAAACAAAGAGAAAATCTCGAGGTTGTTGTAGTAAAAGGACATATGAGCACGCAGTGGTTGGAGAACAGGACCACCAGTGGAGTCAATTCATTATTTTGTGATTTTAGACTGTATTCTGATGGCTTTTTAGAAATTAAAAGTGGTGTTTAATTATTATTATTGTGTCCTTTTCTATTTCCTATACTGTTGTGTGATTGCACTGAAAGAACTGGAAATATTGCCAAGTAAATTTGTCTAATATCGAGTCAGAATATGTCTTTAAACTTGACATAAGAGCTAAAAACTCAGAGATGTAAGGTCTTGTCTTTGGACAATGCATCTTATTTTTCATTCAGATTCAACATTTTCTTTTCATTTTTCTTGGAAAATCTCCAATCAACATCAGAAAACTACACACTTTTGAGCATCTCTGGCTAATTTTGGTAGCACAACATCTCCTGATTCAGTTCAAAATAAGTTTCCCCATTTATCTAAATATCCCATCTTATTTCAAGAAATCTTACCAAGCTTGTTCTATTGGTGGATTTATTCAAGCAAACTCTGAAAAGGAAGTATATATATCTAATGAAAAGGCACTTTTGTTAGTTGGAGGACATTATGTTTACCCATAGCTATGACATTTTATTCGACCTGAACTCATAGTATGTTTACAGACTTACAGACTAAAGGAGACACTAAGTTATTGCGTGCAAATCTTTAACTTACAGAACTGGCTTCACTCTCTTGCGTCAACATGTCCATCCCGGCCAGCTGCTCCAGGATCAGACTGCCGTCCTCCACCTGAAGCAGGAAAATAACAACAAACATGGATATCATAACGCCTGGTGACTGAGAATGACTTCTTTTGTCTGACAGAAAACCAGAACAATTGCTTAAAATTGCAATTAAAAATCCCTCACCTGCTCTGTGTTCATGGAGCTCATCTGTCCTGACATCTGGTTCATGTTTCCCCCCCCGCTGCCGCCTGCCATCACTCCCAGGTTCATGTTGTTGGTGTTGCTGTACATTCCTGCGTTGGGTTGTGTGGAGTACTGGGACTGGGACTGCTGCGGGTACACACTGCAAGGAGGCAAACACAGTCAAATATGTAGAATGTCCACCAAAAAGTTGTTGTTGTTGTGTTTATATATCATTTACTGCTGCACCAACCACTTTATACTGCTGACATTAAAGCTAACGAGCTAATGTTGCTACCTGTTGCTGGTGGAGACGTTGGCAGACTGGGTCCACCCGCTGCTGGGCTGGTACCCGGGGACTCTCTGGTTGGGACCCTGCGGCTGGGTTTGGGGCTGGCCCTGGTTCTGCTGCATCATGGGACTTTGCCCCGGCCCCATCCTGGGGGACAGCAGGGGGCTCTGAGGGGTCGCAGCGCCACACGGGAAACCAGACACGGGATCCTGACGCTGCTGCTGCTGCTGACTCATTCCTGCAGATTGGAGCAGATAGAAGGGTCAGACGCTGAAGAGACAAAGATGTTATCGACAAACTACCTTGTGATTTCCATCTGTAGTTAGAAAGGTACTCTCCTATTCTCATATCATATCATTGAAATGTGTAGTAGCTGAAGTCAGGATTCTATCCATCCTGACTTCAGCTACTACACATTTTTGTTATTCAAATTTGATGAAGAGGGCATGCACAACACCCTCTAAAACAAGTTTCACCACTAGAAATATTCCCTTCCTGATATGCAGAGTAGACCCTGCATGGTTTATGATACGGGTCAAACCCATAAACAAAGAAATGTGTAAAAGCAGAAAATGTTACGGAACATATCCAGCTCAAGGAAGGATTTCGATCCTGCAAACTCTAACCACACCAATCGACCCAAGAGAGGACGAATGACTAAAACAAAGATGGTTATATCTGATTTCCACCACAACAGACAGAAGCGACGTGACGCCGCCTGAACACACACACCGCTGAGTCGGCGCTCTGAGGAAATACCTGAGCTGCTGAACTGGTAGGCACTGTGCTGGGACGGAGGGCTCATTACCCCGCTGTACTGTCCGCCTACATTTCCCATCATTCCCTGGCTAGCCAGGTGATGGCCGGGGGAGAGAGGGGAGGAGGAGAAGGGACTGGAGGAGCCGGGATGAGGAGGAGGAGGTGGAGGAGGAGAAGGCAGGCCGGTACCGTAGCTGGAGGCCTGGTAGGGGAACTGCTGCGGGTTTCCCTGAGGGAGCCGGGGGTTGGTGCCGCCTATGGGCATCGGCGTGGGAGCGGCCCCCCCACTGGGCATGTTGACGCCCTGAGTGCGCATCATCATGGCCCGCTGCTGCTGCTGCTGCTGCTGCTGCTGCTGCTGCTGCTGCTGCTGCTGCTGCTGCTGCTGCTGCCGCTGCCGGAGGTGGTTGCTGAGGTACTCGCGCTGACGCTGGGCCAGCATCTGGGCGTTGAGGGTTCCCTGCAGAGAGACACAGAGGAGGGGGAACTTCAAAAACATGAAACAGCCCAAAACAAGACGCCGAGGAGCAAGTTAAGCCAATTATAAAACTGTCAGGTCTACATCATTTTGCATTTGATCAATTTCATGGGGTATTAAGCTCCATTTTTCTGCACGTTGACAGAAAAACTACCTGCCTGATTTTCCTTTATTATGGTGGAAGGGTGTGGCACGAGCCAGGGAAGATCCATAACATTTTGGAGCAAATGTGAATACACCAATGATGTTTTACGGTTGCCAAATTAGGCACCCCAACTCAGAAAATGTATAATCAAATATCAATGCGTTCTTTAAATATGATGAGTAATAACAGACAGGAACTTTCGGTGTTTCCGCATTACATATTTATGCTCATGAACACACCAAACTGAGGAGCATGTGAATGCACCATTGGCCCTGCAAGAGGACAGCGCTGTGGGATAATGCTACTAATACACTGTATGGCATAAGGTGTGATTGAACCTAAAAACCTTGTGATTTAACTTAATCCGCAGAAGGTTTTGCACTAACTTTTTATACAGCACCTTTCAAACAGAGCTACAAAGTGTGTTTACATACAAAAATAACAGCTTTAAATACACACAAGCACACACTGACCTGGTTTGGTACGTTAGATCTTAGAGGTAGATTCATGTTGGACACTCCACTCATCTGGTTCACCATGGGCTGACGGTTCTACAGGAGGATAGAGAGAAAACTTTATTGATCTCAAAGGGAATTACAGAAGACATTAAGTAACAATCGCCATCAATTCTTAGTCCATACAGACAGGCTGTGTTCCCCTACCTCTCCACCAGGTGGCGATCTAGACCTGTGAACATGGACTGAGAAGTGAGTCCTTGGTGATCAAATGTAATGTTTCAAAAATGAGTGATAACCCCCTTGGAAATTTATGGGGGTCCTTGACTAAAAAAACTCAGAAACAAAATGTATGCAATAATCCAGAAACACGTGCAGACAATAATAGAGCAGAAAGGAGCTGCAATCACAAGAGGAACATTATGGGAACATAGGGTGCAATCAACGTTATGCGTGAGTGAGTGTGTGTGTGTGTGTGTGTGTGTGTGTGTGTGTGTGTGTGTGTGTGTGTGTGTGTGTGTGTGTGTGTGTGTGTGTGTGTGTGTGTGTGTGTGTGTGTGTGTGCGTGTGCGTGTGTGTGAGCAGCAGGGAGCTGTTGATGAATCAGAAAGCTGAAGCCTGTGTGTTCCTTTCTGGCGGCTGCTGTGTAAACTCAGTGAACCCTGCTGGCATCACAGTTACAGGAAAAACTGTTTGATTGTTTTCAACATGAAGGAGAAGGTTTTTCTGTAGAAATGACGCACTTAAGAGATTATATTCTGCCTTTTGGGGGGTTATACCTCTCCTGTGGTGTGTCTTATATGTTTTAGTGCATGTAAACGGTCTGCAAAGACAATGTATCCATTTCAGCAAATAAACATCAGGAAAAGGTTGGAAAATGTTTGCTGCCACCCACCAGCTGGGCCTGCAGGCGGTGCTGCAGCTGGAGCCTCAGGTTATTGGGTTGAGGCCCCCCTGGATTGGGCCCCCCTGGCCTCATCCCTACCGGACGGGGTCCCACGCTACCCGGCATCCTCATCATAGGGGGGTACCCGGCAGGCGGCATCCTCTGGGGCCCCATGTGTCCGCTCATAGAGGGGTGGTAACTGCCATCAGGATTCATGGTGCCGTAACCAGGGGGGTCCCCGTAGTGCTGAGAGTAATGGAGGGGCTTCATGTTGACCCCGTGGTCTGAGGAGCCCAGGTACTGGCCCTGTTCTGACATGTGACCCTGCAGGGGGGGAGACAGGATAGTAAGAGTGAGGGGAATCTAATTGAACCAACAATCTAGATGATTAAAATCTTTTAAATAGTTCCAATGTATAGTTAATGTCTCTATCCCTGGGGGGGGATTGGGTTTCCTGTCTTACTTCTCCATTTTATTTTATATTTAATATATTTATATAAAAAGGTTTAAGATAAAATGTGCAATTAAAGCATGAATAAATCTGCACATTGTACAATAAATAAGATCAATACAAATGTATGAATTGGCATTACAAATAACAATAAGTGAATCAATTATAAACAAAATAAAAAACATACAATATTTATAAAAAATTAATTAAAATAAAAGTTAAAACTAAAATAATAACGTATTAAAATAAAATATAAAAAATAAAAGTAAAATAAAAGTTAATTAAAAAATAAATAATTACAAATTGAAATAATCCAATATATTCAGCTGTGCATTTGTACTCATACATATATCATTGCTGAATATAGGGAATATCCATTTATATATAAACTACATTCAAACCCTTTTTGAGGCTCTGGGATCAGGTTGAAGGGGCTCACCTGTCCAGCCAGCGTCGGGATCCCCAGCATCTTGTCGATCTCCTCCAGACCCTCGTAGTCCTTCAGCACCGAGCACAGCTGGTTCAGCAGGGCCCTCTCATCCGGCTGGCCTTCGGGCCCCGAGCCGCAACACCGCATCCCGTCCTCCTGGGGGACGCCGTACGGTGGCCTGGAAGGAGAATTGGTAATATTGTCAAATGAAATAATAATTTATTCATAATAATAATATAAAGTGTTGTTAGTACTTTCACATACAGGACGCAGCTCAAAGGGATTTATATATATTAATTATATATAATATTTAACAAATGGTACGGTGTCCTTGTGTCATGAATGGCACCCTTAAATAAAATGTAATATTGTTATTATTATTTAAGAAAAAAGCAGGAGATAACTAAATAATAAAATAATTCAATAATTAAAACATTAAAATTAAATAAAAAAATTATTAAAAAATATTAAATAAAAACAAACAAATTAATAAAACATTAAAAAAGTGAAAAACAACGGAAGGGAGATACTGTGAATTAAAAGCCAAGGTGCTGCTGCCCATAAAATCATTTCATTGTTTGACTCTTCTATTGTTTTATTAAATAAATGCCATACCTGCTTTGGTTTCCATAGTGATCCATGGCTATCATTCGGTTTGGCCACGGTGCCGTCTGATTGGGCGGTGCTTGTTGATGAGGGTAGGCAGGGGCTGCCATCTCCATCTCTGCAGGGAAGAAAAAGCCCCCAGAAGTCAGAATAACGTCACGTTTTCAGGCGACTTTATTTCTTTAATTCTCGTTTTTCATTCTCACCGCTGCCCATCATCTGCATGTTGACCATGGCCCTGGATCCAGGCGGGCCCCTGCTGGGCAGCGCACCGTGGGTGGGCACCATGCGACCTTGTACGACCCGTGGCCCATCATCGGGCCCGCAGTACCCCCTATGGGCCCCTGGGGACCCCAGCCCTGCTGCATGGAGCCCCTCATTGCACCGTTACTCAGCATGCCTGATACGGAGGGAGCAGAAACAGCCGTTATATTTAATATCTGCCGCCTGAAGATCTTCTAAAGACCCACAGATCATTTATTTTCCATCCTGACCTGCATTCGCCATCGCAGCCTGGTTGGCCATGCCTGCGTGACTTCCCATCATGCCTTGCTGCTGCTGCTGCTGCTGCTGCTGTTGCTGTTGCTGCAGTAAGGAGTAGGGGCCGGTGTTTCTGTGCTGGGGAGGAAAGGGCCTGATGGTGTTTGGGCCCATACTGCTGTCCAGAGACGAGCTGCGGACCGGAGCAGCACAGCGACCCGTCTGAACCGGCCGGGCTCCGATAAAGGCTGCTGAAGGAAGAGGGTTTTATTTATGATATCTGTTATTAACAAACTGTAGGAGGAAGTGAAAGTGCTATTAGCACACTGTAACAATAACAATAACAACAACAACAACAACAACAACAACAACAATAATAATACATAAGTATTATCGGCAAAATGTATTTAAAGTGTTAAATTAAAAAGTACCAAAAGAAGGAAAAGTTCATAAATACAAATTTAATAATATTAATAATACAAATCTAAAAATAACAATAAAAATAAAACATATAATTTCAACAAATTAAATAATAAAAATAATAATGGAGAAATATTAATGAAAAAATACAAACAAAATAATACAAATTCATTCAAATAAGGAAAAACAAAAAATGTACAAATAATCCAAATTAATTATTTCAGAAAAATAATTAAAAATATCTAAAAATAAATACAAATAAAGAAATAACAAAAAACAATAAAGATAAAGATAAAGATAAACAAAACAATTGAAATACATTTCAATTTCCTACTCCTGTACAAACCGTTTGCCAGTTATATTTATATTTAAAAAATATATTTTATAAACAAAGACTTCATAAAGTAACTTAAGCTTTAATTTAAATAAAGTCAAGTAAAAATTGCAATGTTTCTCAATAAATTGTAGTAAAGATTAAGCACAAAGTGGAACAGAAAATACTAGAGCGGGAAACAACCAGCCCAATTTCTGTGCGCTACATAAGATGAGATATAAATATCATATGGTTAAAGTAGCATCGTTTAAACATCTGGAGGACCCAGAAGTCATCATCACTACCTGCAGGGCCGGTGGGGGGGAAGCCTCTGGTCTGGTGGGGGGGGCTGCTGCTGCTCTCGGTCATCTGCAGGATGTCGCTGATGATGCTCTGTTTGTCCACAGAGGGAGCAGGAGGCAGGGAGGAGGAGGAGGAGGAGGAGGAAGAGGGGGCGACTCTCCTGACCGGAGGCTGACCTGGGTACAGCTGCTGCTGCTGCTGCTGCTGCTGCCGCTCTGCAGATCCTCCAGCAGCTCCTCCAGCTCACTGGCCTGGGATCAGCCACAGGGGGAAGACCGGGGTCAGACGATGTTTAATTAAAATAAATGATAGAACATAGAATAGAATAAAGTATTATATTTAAATAAGAACTTAAAGATACAATATGCTTCAAAATGATCAAACATGTTATCTGTTCTTCATTCAACAATTCATTTGCTGGATTTTATACTGAAATCTGCAGAGAAAGAAAACTAATAACAACATCTGTTTATTAATCGAGATATAAGCATATTTTTACCATATGCAGAACCTTCCTCTGACTGTGGTTAGAAATCATCATTATTTGGAAAAGTGGATCTACTGAGCCTCTAATAATCTACTGGAAAACATTTCTATTCTTCCAAAGTTAATTCAATTTAAAATAGAAAAGAATGAAAAGAACAAATCTGAGATTCACTTTTGACGACAACTTCCAAAGAAACTGAAACCCCCCTCATTACAGTGAAGTGTAACCCTTCACACACACACACACACACACACACACACACACACACACACACACACACACACACACACACACACACACACACACACACACACACACACACACACACACACACACACACACACACACACCGGCAGGAGTGGTGTCCTGCGGCCATTTGGCTGATGAATAGAGGAGGAGCTAAAAATAAACTGCCGGCACTAATGAGGTCATGTGTGATGTACAGTGAGACACACAGTCACTGCTCTATCACACAACACACACACACACACACACACACACACACACACACACACACACACAGAACAATTCATATCAAGGGCATCATTTTAAATGAGGATGTGGTAGGACACGCCCCCAAACTTGTATAATCCAGGTGACGGTAACCTTGAAATATGGAGCTAACGTCTCTGTTTATCCAGTCAGTATTTTTATTCATCCCATGTCTGTTGCAGTGTGTGTGGTAAAGCTGTCTGTTGTTCATACTGGGCATAAAATCATGTACGTAGATCATACTTTAAATATCAAGACACTGACTTTGGGTTTTTACTGCTCGCCCGAAGAAGGGGTAACGGAGTTCATACAGTATTAACACTTTTTAACTCCTTTAGCATTTATTTCAACATGTATTACATTTCATATTACATTTCCTTGCACATATACATTTAAATGTATTTATTTTTATTTTATTTTATTTAATATTTGATCGAAAATTCTATTTTAACTTCTTTTTTTTTTAAATATTACATTTTATTGTAGATTATTCTAAAATGGAGCTTTTGTCACATTAAAAAAACTATTTCCCTTGTGATGAATATAGTATTTGATTCTAATATGCAGGCTCAGGTATCACATTTGACTTTCCAAGCAAAAAAAAACAACCTATAATTTGCTTTTAAAACTGAAATTTGGGACGAAAGGAATTACAAATACTTGTGTAGTTCTCCAAAGCCGCCACTAGAGGTCGGTATAAATCCTAAACATACTGGCGGTTCTTTTAATGGTTTGGATGTAAACAATTTAAATATGGTAGAACATTTCAGAAGTTGGAGATAATTAAGGACATGTTAATTGAGATATTCTACAGTCTAGTCTTTAAGGTAGCATCCAGGTTAGCAGAGTGTATTAAATGTAAAATGCATTGAAAAATGCCTTTGAATGCAGGGAGTAGGAATACAACTTGAATATGAGTATGCTCGATGTTGGCTTTCTCACACACATACAGTGAAACGCACAGGCAAAAATAGACTGTAAATAAAATGCACACACACTGTGTAATGTATGTTCACAGTCTTGCACAAACACACACACCAGGATGCACAACACACACTGCTCTTCTGCACACAGGTCTTTGCACACACTGCCCCTCTAGTGTCATTATTATCCTTAACCTGTAAAATATCTAATAATTACTCAAATAAAGCACTTTTTTATGTGCTTTATAATTGATTTATGCATATACAGGAGAAACCATGCAGGCTTTCTTGCACTTATTGACTGTTCATCATCTACTCTGCCCTTTGATTTGACCTTTTGTTTCTCCAGTTTTGCTCTGACTAACATCATCTAACAGCCTCAGAGGAATACTTCACCCGTCAATATGATCAAATTATAAATTGCTCTGTGGTACTTTAAATTCTTGACTTAGTTTTTCCTTGCAAGCCTCCAAGGTGTAACAAAAATATGTCAAAATCGAGAAAAGCCTTAACGGATTAAAGTATAGAAAGGCTGCACAACCATACTACTATCCTATATGATTAACGACCATAAAATACATCAGACCTGGGCAGTGTGTATAGTCCATGTCTCATTTCAATAGTCCTACTTTCAAAACACATGCATTTCCAATTAAACCCTTACCATATAAAATCGTTTTGCTGCACCTCGGGGCTGCAACGTGTTTTAAATACTGAGGTATTGTTTGAAATGCACGTGTTTTGGACACAGTGGGCTTATTCCTGCATAACTGAGACATTTTTTGATATAGTTTTGTTGTTTTTGCTTCCGCTGTTTCCTCTAATTCATCATGACTTTCCTCAAAGTAACACGGGGTGAGTAATTGATGGACCAAGTATTCCTTTAACCTGAGATGAAAGGATCTGGCGCCATCAGGACCGGCTCAGAAAAAGCATCACCTTATTCTACAAACTACAAACCAAGCCTCCAGGATCAGAGTCTCTGAAAGCAGCAGCCTCCGCTCTCCGGAGGAAAAAGGAAGTAAGACTTTCCTCCTTCGGCCTCTTCCTGAAGCTAACTCCAACTCTGTCTGCGCACCTGCACCTCGAATAAGCAACACCGCACTTTCAAAAGAGGGGAGATCTACTCTGTAGACATTTTGGTCGGAGTTGGCGCCAAAAACGTCCCTTTTTTGCGAGATTTGCAAACATCAGGCGGAGTCTCACTTCAAAAACAGACTGAAAACTGTGCAATTAAGTATTCATTTATGCTACGAACGCTAATATATCAGTGTATATACAGTATGTTAGATGTTGTAGTACAATGTAAACATTTATATTATGTTCAATCAAATATATTTGATTCCATTTCAGGTGATCTTTCACTGGACATTTGATTTTCATTTATTTTATTTATATTTCTCTCTTTATTACACATTCTTGCTATAACATTTTTATATTCTAGTTTATCTAATGATCATTTATTTTGATGTCTTATTTTATATAAATATCTTTATTTATTTCATATATTTTTATTGCACTTTTTATATCAGTATTATTTTTTTTAATCGGAGCAACTGTCACAAAAACAAGTTCCCCCCTGGGATACAGTTTTCAGATTCTGATAAACAGTCTGCATGCTTTACCACATAAACAGAGCTCAGAGACATCCCTCATCTTTCTATCTCTATTACAGCTACACACACACACACACACACACACACACACACACACACACACACACACACACACACACACACACACACACACACACACACACACACACACACACACACACACACACACACACACACACACACACACACACACACACATAAAAAGGGTGTGTGAGTCAGTGTGTGTGCTGCCAGAGCTTCTTGTGTTTCAGGGACTAACTGACTCCTGACAGGCTGCCATCAGCTGCCTGCAGGAAGTTAACACGACACACACACACACACACACACACACACCTTCTCACTCCAACGTGTTTACAGGAGCTGTTAAACACACACATATGTCGGCTTCTTAAAGTGGATATATTGATTATGTCTCTCATAAAAGACAGAGCGGTTGGAACGTGAGGATCATGGTTATTTCACCAGCAGTAAAAAAAAGCTAATAAAATAAAATGCGTTTTGTTTTGTAGAATTTTCTGCTTTTATAGCTTTTCGTGTTATTTTAAAGTACATTTATTTAGGGTTTAGTCAAAATAATAATAATAATAATACATCTTGTAAATTAAACGATTCATTTAGGGACTTTATATTTTCATATTAACAAATAATTCAATACAAAATAATTGAAACCCTACCAAACAAGTTGGCATTTTTTCGTTTTAATTTACTAAAATAATAATCCCAACTGCTGCTGGTTGTTTCTGCCCATTTACCCATAGATTAATAAAGAAAGTAGTTGTCAAATGAACCGATAATAGAAGTAATTGTAATGCTAACCATGCTAAACTCAGAGTAACACAAAAGGCATTTTTCCATGAAGATGTACTAAAATTGTAATCGAATCAGCTAATAATTTCCCCACTAACCCTGCATAAAGTCCACATCACTGACCTGGTCCGCCATGTTGAATCCCACGTCCTGTTTCTCTGTCTTCACGTTGGCCAGCTGCGGCTCCTCGCCCGGCTCTATCTTGATGGCTTTATCCAGGACGCCGTTATCGTCCCTGTCCAACAGGTAGCGCAGCAACGCATTGTCCTTCTTCTTGGGGCTCCCGGGCTCCTGTTTGAGTTCACCCAGGGCGGCCATACTGTCCCCTGAAGCCGATTCCCCCCCCAGGGGGTCTTTCCCCGTCGCCTCGGCCGTCAGCTTGGCCAGCTCCACGGGCGAGGTGCTGTTCTGCAGCAGCCGGTGGAGGATCTTGTGTTTCTCCTTCAGCGAGGTGGAGTGGTTGTTGTTACCCGCCAGCACCCCCATCTGGTCCTTCTGGTCGTCGCCTGAAGGGGGTGAGGAGCACGGATCGAGGGGCTCTAGCTTGGTGGTGAGGAGCTGGAGAAGCTTAGTGTGGCCCTTTGTGTTCATCAGGCGATTCCCCTCCCCTGAACCCCCGTTACCTTCGGAGCTGTCGCTGTCCTTCTCCTCCTCCTGGTTCGGGGGGGACAACAGCTCCTGCTGCTCCCCAAAAGTTCCCAGTAAATCCGCCTCTAAGCTCTTGCTGTTCTGAGGGCTCTTCCTGTCAGGTGACTCGGCATGCTGCCCCTCGGAGAGTCCCTGGGAGACCCTGTGGCCCTGGCTGAGGGCCTGCAGCGCGCCGAGGGAGCTGAACCCCTGGCCGTTCCCCGAGCTGCTGCACACCGACGCCGGCGAGTGGAGCCCGGCTGCAGGAGAGAAGGAACCGGAGGGGTGTTGCACGTGAGGGCTGCCGCAGCTGCTGCTAGCCACCATGCCGGGGCTCTGGCGGTGGCGGGGGGACATCATGGTGCCCGGGGCGGCGGAGGATACGCTGGGGCTGCCCTGGGCCGAGGGGCTGCCCAGCTTCAGCACCTTAGGGCTGCTCCCCTGAGGCGTGGACGCCCGACCCGACGCGACCCCAAAACCACGAACCGGGGTGTTGCTGGAGACGCTGGCATCCGGGGAGGGGGAGGGACCACTCACGCTGGTGGGGGTCATTGGCTTGGTGAGTCCCTGCCCTCCTGGTATCTCCACAGTCATGTTCTCTCTGGAAGTCAAGAAGAAACGAGAATCAGAAGAGGAGAAGACGGAGGAATTTTAAGAATGTAAAAACATCGTTCAATGTGTTGGAGTGCGAGCCAACAGAAGCGTGAGTGTTACATAGTGATGTCACTATGTTCCAGAAGGGAACAAAGGAGTCTAATGGAGGCATTTCAAGCGGGGGGGGGGGGGCAAAACCTAATCATTTAAAGTAGATCATAAGAATATAGATTTTGTTGGCAGGATGTCTTTGTGTGTTTTTGTTTCCTGCTGAGAAATGTGGATCAAAAACAAAGACCACTGGCACGACCACCTCCCCCCCTCCCCCCCCCTCCAGCATCCACCCCCCAGTATGACCAGTCACAGTGTGGAAGTTGGACGGTGGTTGGGACACAAAGCCAGGGCTGTTACCCAGAGCTTTTCGGGGATCAATGGCGAGAACTTGGCCTTTTTTTTTTTTTACTTCCACAAGTTTCACATTGGAAATTATCGCGGCGGTACAATGGGAGCTTTGTGTGTTCAGTGTTGGGGCTCGAGCCGATTCACATTTAAAGCTCTCACACTGTCACAGATTTAGCCTCGTTACTACTCTGTTTGGAAGAGTGACTTAACTTCTACCCAAAATCCAGTTCTCTGCATTTTTGCACAATTACAAAAATATTTGTGGAACATTTTTGAAGTTTAGTTTGATATTCATTTTAAACTAAGCCAAGAACATATAGTACCCATTTTAGTAAAAGTGTTTGATCCTTTGTCTATTTAAACGTCCTTTTTCAGGGTTTATTTGGGATGATTTACTCCCTGGGTTCTTCTAAATCAGGGTTAAAAACCGTTCTCCTTAACGCTGCCTATCCTGAGATCCTATAGCTGTGCTTTATCATTGCACTTTTAACTGCAACCAATCAGTTACCCCTTTTATTAATTGTCCTTTGGTTTGCTTTGTTGCTTATTATTTTGTATTAATGCCTATATAAAGCAATTTGAATAGCCTTTACAAATAAACTAACTCCCTACTGTTGAAGAAGGAATGCTCTTACTATATTCTCTACTACTCCTAGTGAGATAGACTACAAAACCAAAAGTGTATCAAGAAGGTTGATAGGTTAAGGATCCCTTTTTTGGGACTTAAACCTTGTTTTTCGACTGAAATAAGACATTCATTTCGAAGTCTGTTGTCAAAAGAGGCTATTAATAAAAACATATGTATACATTTTAACTGTACAAGCATAATGGTAAAGAATTAGACCAAAAAGGACGGGAGAAAAAAGGTTGCAGGATTCAGAAACAAGGGTAAACTTTGGTGCAACATTTCAAATATGCAATCTCAGAAACATCCTGAGGTTGCATATTTTTTGTTGAAACTACAAGACTAACACAATGCTTAGGAGTACAGGTACACCACAGTGGATGCAGAGGAGTTGAAAGAGTGTCCGTACCTCTGCAGGATGTGCAGGGACATGTAGAGCTGCGGCTCGTTGGCCTGGGAGCGGACCAGTTTGCTCTTGGTGTGAGCGGAGACGATGGTGCCGTCCGCCAGGGAGAATCTGTACAGAGGGCTGAGAGCATGGCCGATCCGCAACACTGCAGGGAGACAGAGAAACACTCTTTAACATCAACACCTGACACTGAGAGGGACTGAGTATATACGATCTGTTTTCAAATGATTTACTCTAGACTATATTTATGATATATAAAAAAGGCCAATAGGATACTCATTAAAACATCAGCAAATTAGAGCACTAGTGGCTCCACGGTCTTTATGGAAACCTGACAGGACAATTACTTAACCAGACATCTTGCAGCACATATATTTGTACAAACAATGTGGTGCTATGTCCGAAAAATTTGTAAGAAAATAGACAGAAAACTAGATATAAGGTCGATTTTGATTGGCTGCCAATTTATTAATCAAATAATTTAATAGTTATTATAATAATAATGCATTTAATTCATAGAGCGCTTTTTAAAAATACACAAAAGTCACAATTAGTGAAGAAAGTTGCACAAAAAACAGAGAATTTAAACTTCAACGAACCCTCGACATTGACCGAGGAAAAATTCATCAAGACTCGCAAAACTATATCATTCAAACCAGAATAAAATAAAATGAAAACAGGATTACAGTAAGCACGCTAAGGCCTCCCTCAGTTTCCTCCTCACCCTCCTGCTGGTGTTTCTTAGCGAAGGACATCTCCCCGTCGTTCTGCAGGTGGAACCTCTGAATGCACCGCCGCACCAGATCCTCCCAGCCCGGCTTCATGGAGGCCCGCAGCAGACTGGTGTCCAGAGACGTGATCTTACCTGGGGAGGGAGAACACCTGATGTTAACTCATTACTGCCATGTTACAGATGTTTGCTGGTGTTGTTTTTTATGGAGCTGTAGGGTCATCGCTTCACCCAAACCTCTGCAGCTTTTATGAATTTGTTCCTGACCTTAGATTAACTTTACAAACAACCTACTTATCAAACATTGTAAATTGGCACTATGCACTATTACTGATTGATCATAATAAAGGAAAACTAACACGTGCATTTTCTTAAAAACCTTACTATTCAAAACACTTCTCTTTCTCTGACTCACACTGTTGAGAAGCGTATCTGTGCAGGAGTGACTCAGTTATGCAGGAGTGTTTGAAATAGTACCCCTGGAGTCTGGAAATGAGACCTGGATTGTTTTGTACGAGCAATAGATGATATAGTCCACATTTCATTAAATGTATAAAGACTTTTCCTTCAGAGTGAACGCTGACATAAACACCTTATCTTTCCTACAAGAACCAAACATAACTCTGTGTGAGTAAGTGTTGTACCTTGGAGGTCCTGTCTCGTGGTGAAGCTCTCGTACGTGGGCATCACAGGTCTCTCTTTGACGGGGACTCTTCTCGCCACACAGATCAGACATGACTGGAAATCTGAAAAATAACATCTGTTAAAATAATCCTTTACAAACACTAACGCATGCATATCAAGTAATGGAATATAACATGTACACAGAAGAAGGAACATAGGAGTGGGACCTTTAGAATAACATTGGTGAACACATTTTGTGAAAGTTAAAGCGGGGAGGTGACGCTTTAAGGTTATTCCTAACAGATTTGACTGGAAATGCCACTCTACATTTAGTATTTAAGCATTAATGACACTACTCTGATGGACCATAAATGTGCTTTATACTCAATTTATTACCTAAATAACATTTTCTACCAGAAGAATACCTTAGCAGTACTGCAGCAACGAAACCAAACTCATAAAGTGAGCCTCACCAGACGCAGACTGAGTTTTAACGCCAGCCTACTCCCTAATCTCAACCACCAACGCCCAAAATCTGGTTGTCAGACATCTCAAATTAGAGTGCCAGACAGATTTGTTTCCCCAGTGTGTGTGTGTGTGTGTGTGTGTGTGAGAGATAAGATAAGATGGGAAGAAGACAAAGTGACACACACTAATTAGTGTCTCTCGATGGATGGGGGAAAAAAGTGTGGTGGTGATGAAAGGAGGACAGGACTCAAGAGACGGGGGGAAGTGGGGATGGAGAAAGTGAAGACAAGGGTGGTGAGATTTTTAAAAAAAGGAGGTAAAATTGTAGAAAATTAGAAAAGGCTGGCGAGAGAGGACATGTAGGAGTTGATAGGCGATTTAAGAAGACAAGAGGAACAAATAGCGAAACAAATTGCTGTATTGTGCTTTTTGGGGATGTTGTAGTGCATGTAAATGGTCTGCAAAGGCTAAAATTCTAGAAGTTCCGCCAGAGAGAGTTCCTCCTAAGGTCATCCTAACCCTAACCCAGATTAGGAAAGAAAACAGAAAGACAATCAAAAGATAACATGACGTCAGAGGCTAGTACCTTCCCCCTCTTCTTTGATCGACTTGGGTTCGGAGACTGCGAAACACTGCATGGTCTCGTACTTCTGCACCGACGCGTCCTGCTGGTCGGACGCCGGCCGAGTTTCACCGTCAGCGTGAGGGTTGACCAACATGCGGCAGTTAAACGTGTGGCTGTTCCTGTTCGACGCGTCACTGCTGCGGTTATTCACTGGAGGATAGAGAGAGACAACAAGGTGGTCAACATAAAGCACGTTAAATCAAAATGTGAGTATTGTAGTTTCTACTTCAAAGTCAGCAATGCAACACCAAACTACTCAACCAAACTAACCCGTATCTCTTGGAGTTTCAATGTGGATTAAACCCAAAAGCTGCACACATTGTCAGGAGGATTTAGCCAAACCTTTGTCAATAAGGTCTCTCAAAAATATATTAGGATTGTTTAGGAAGTCATTTGTGGTTGGTAGTTTCCTGCAGCTATCTCTGTTCTTTCACACCGATCTTTAACCTACATGTATCCCAATTCTCCAGACCTTATAAAGATGTACAGACAGAAGTGTGTCAACACAAAATGAACATAATATTAGCATTATTTGCTCTGCTTTGTACCGGTCTGTATTCAGGTGTATTGAGGTGACTTAGGTCAGGCTGAAACTCCACAGAGACTCAATAGTGACTAGCTTCCGACAGGAGAGAAGCTCATTTAGAAAAACAGGTAATACTGCAGACGGGACACCGTTAGCTACTTTAGCCTGGAGCTACACATGTGTCATACTGTAGCTAATAAACAGGAATTTTTAAACTGGTTTGCTCTTCCCTATTAGTTTTACTGCAGTTTTACAAAAGCAAGACTCCTCATCCATCATTATTATTTCAGGATGCCATGCCTTTCATCCCACTGTCCAGTTTTGACAACAAAATGACGAATAACTGAATGAAGTCTTCCTCTTCAGATTCTAGTTATTATGCACAAAGACAACATAGGAATTCCTCAGTTACAATGGCATGACTTGCCAGACTCCGATTGCCTTACTGTGATAGGATAATCCCAATCCTAGCCAATCACAGGCCTCATGCCAAAACTTAACCAAGCCAACGAACAAAGTTAAGAAGAACTAGCCAATCAGAGGCACAGAAAGAAGTGTTGAGTCTCTGTCATAGTAAAAACAGAAGGTGGATTGTCTTATGACGTCATTCTTATATTTTTAGTCATGTGCTTCTGTTTGTTGGTGCACAACAATAGCCGTTGTTTTTTGGGATAACACGGGACAGTTTTTGGACAATTAGGGTGTCCGAATAACGAGCTGTTGGATCAATTGGCCGTCCCTAAAGGCAGAGCTGTATTTCAGAAATAAAGGACAGTAAAAAAGTGAAGGATCTCCAATTTGGTCGTCCTCAAACACCTCACATTAGCTCCTCCATCAGACCAGTAGACGTCCTGCGGTTCTTACCCAGGCTGGTGGGCAGGAGGTTCTTGACGAACTCGGCGTGGTCGCCGTCGTGCAGCACCCTGTAGACGCTGGTGTTCATCAGCTCGTCCTGCTGGCACCGCAGATACTGGCTGACGTTCTCCGACACAAACACTATGTTGCCCTCCATGTTGACCACGAAGAAGAAGCCGTCCAGAGCCTGAGGGGGGGGGATAATATAATTATTATCCTTAACATATACAGTTTATCCCATTTATTTTTTAAATTTGTATTATTTATCTACTGTAAATGCAATAAACGGGTATTTATTTGGAGCAAATGTGACAGTTTTACATCAGTGTGAGCCTCAAAAGTGTGTTTTAAATTGTCTGCTTATTATGAAAATAATACATGTTCTTTCCGTCTTTAATTGTCTGATTAAAAAATATATATATATGAGTTGATTTTTTGTGAAAATGTTAAACAAAATTGAAAAATCCAAACCTTCATTTTGTCAACAAAAACACCCAGCAGCAACTCCTTATTATAACCCAAGGCACTAAAGCAAGTCTACAGGAGCCTATCTAGCTGTATGTGTGTGTGTGTGTGTGTGTGTGTGTGTGTGTGTGTGTGTGTGTGTGTGTGTGTGTGTGTGTGTGTGTGTGTGTGTGTGTGTGTGTGTGTGTGCGTGTGTGTGTGTGTGCGTGTGTGTGTTTTTCCATTCTTTCATTCCTGTCTACTCAGCGTTTTCCACCTACATGAACAGAGTGTGATTTGTCCTTTAGCCGCATGTCTGCACACGCTGCTACTGTACGGCTGCTTATCACATCACATATCACTCTGTGGGGAGCGGACAGAGAGATATTTATCTCCGAGCAGACACCAATGTTCGGCCAATGTTGCGACTGGTGCAAGCTATATATAGTGTGTGTGTGTATGTGTGTGTGTGTGTGTGTGTGTGTGTGGTCAAGCCCCACCCCTCCCTTTTCTAATCTGGCTTTTCAGAGAGGTATTTAAACCTCATTGGGTGCCATGTTATACGTCACCACACACACACACACACACACTTTCAAACGTGCACACACACACCCACACACACACACACACACACTGGAGTAGGCTAGATGACGGCATTGCTGCTGGCCGGTGGAACTCTTATCTCTCTGCGCCACTGTACAATGCAACGCCATTTAGAGTACGACGGACGGACAGACAGCTCTTGATGTTTCAACGCACACCTCCTCACCTCAGTTAGCTTCCCTTAGCCACTAAAAAAGAACCTTATCTTCCAAAAATATGCAAATAGTTCTATAATAAAGACAAGAACCTGTTACCTCTGCTTAGACATTACCACCTATTTCAACATTTATATACCTTTGAAATATGTTAGTCTAGCTTTCTAATTTTGACCAGTGTAATACCTCCTGAATGAGATCACTCCAAACATCTTTTACACCACATATTAAGTTTAGATTTCAGTATTATTGATTTTTGTTGATGAGATAAAGTAAAAAAAAGAAAAGAATTGTTGCGCGCACACACACACACACACACACACACACACACACACACACACACACACACACACACACACACACACACACTTGTATTTAATACAAACTGGTGTGATTTCTACATGAGTACAAACATGTCCCGGTGTCACTGTTTTGTGTCACTATCGCTTTGACCTTTAAACTCTGTTCCCCTAATAGCATGATAACCGAGGGGGGGGGGGGGGGGGGGGGAGCTTACCTCCAGCATCATGGGCCCGAGAGCATCTTTATCAATGACCCCCGGTCCTGTGGACGAGACGTCAGCCTTCTGCACCTCCTCAGCATCCGCCACTGGAGCTTTCTCTGTACGAGACAAGGAGAAACATGGGTTTATAACAGAGAGAGAGAGAGAGAGAGAGAGAGAGAGAGAGAGAGAGAGAGAGAGGTCTCAGGAGTTTGTGAACTTTCTTTGAAATCAGTGTCTTTGTGTGAAGAGATAGAAAGTAAAAAATATAGATCTTTGGTGAAGAACTACAGCAAGGTCACATGACTTCACGTCTCCACCGCTAAGCTAAAGGTGGCTAATGTTGGGCTATAAAGGAACTACAGCACGGTCACATGACTTCACGTCTCCACCGCTAAGCTAAAGGTCGCTAATGTTGGGCTATAAAGGAACTACAGCACGGTCACATGACTTCACGTCACCACCGCTAAGCTAAAGGTCGCTAATGTTGGGCTATAAAGGAACTACAGCACGGTCACATGACTTCACGTCACCACCGCTAAGCTAAAGGTCGCTAATGTTGGGCTATAAAGGAACTACAGCACGGCCACATGATCTCACCTCACCACCGCCAAGCTAAAGACGGCTAATGGTGGTCGTGATGATGTTTAGTCATCTCATTTAGACACTTGTGAGCATCCGCTGTTTTTAACTTCAGCAGTGGGGTATTTTATGTGGTGGAACAAATGGTTAAAATCTCTTCAGCTTGTGTTAACCTTATTTCATTTAAACAATGCTAACTTTGAGATGAGGGAACAGGAAGTGCTGAAATGCTGACTCATTTCCAGGTTTCAGGACTTCTTGCAGCTCTCTATTGGCGTGTCCAAAGTGAAAGCAACACTACATTCCCGCTCTGTGTCCGTTCGCCATTTCTCTAATTAAGTGAGTGAATTTCCCACGAGAGAGCGCCAGGCTTTACGGCAGATTGAGGTGAAACTGGATCATATTTTATGGATATAATTATATCTGGTGCATATTTACAACAGCAGTGAACAAGTGAATTGGCACTCTGAAAGGGAAAGGTGTGTCGAATCGCAGGAACACTGATAGTTGCACTTCATTGTAAGACGGGCTGGTCTCTAATGGAATAACTGACAGTATGTTTACCCCACAGTGTGATTGTTTTCTGGGAAACACATTTAGGCAGATAGACTAACTCTGAGAACTCTCTCCGTACGGGTATCTCCTTTTCCCAGAAATCAACAACAGTGATGTTTTAGTCAGGATGCCGCCCTCAGGCAAACACACACCCTCTCACACCCTCCACCTCCATCATTGTGAGGCGGGTTGAGCACCTGGAATGTGATGCAGAGCAGGTATCGCTACCACACAGGCTCGGGCAGTACAAGTAACAAGACGACGTGATCGGGATACAAGAAAAAAGGTGTTTTACTACTTTATACGCTTCAGTATTTGAGCTGTAGAGTCACACTAGAGACCCCTCTCCTCCCAGGCTGCACCACTGCACTGTTAAGCCTCCCATGGCCCCATTAGGCCACATAGCTCACATTCCTTCAGCGGGACCCGAGCTGTGCAGAGTCATCGGCCCTTAAACCGTCACTGCAGCCTGGAGTGGCCCCCATTAAAGAGGTAGTACGCTTTTATTTTATTAAATCAATAAATATGACACCGTTTCGAGGCCATTGAAACAAAGAAGGTAAGAGGTCACATTGGAAGTACAATGTTGAGGTATTTTTAACTTAAGGACTTTGATTTTGTGGGGGAAATACAATATTATCCCCACTAAATAAGTTTAATACTTTTTTTCCTCGTGGCTTTACATATTAAAAACACAACAAAAGTTCATCAAATACATAACATATTATTTAAATAGGATTTTATGTCTGGGTGAGAATTTACGATATTAAGCTACCGAGAAAAATACAATTATATATATTTTATTATTTAAATTATATAATAATATGAAATAATATAGTTTTTATTCTGATATGGGCCACTTTGCAAAAGGACAACGTTAATTATAAGAAAAACACAGAGTATTATAAAATCATTTAATTTTAAATAATTTAATATAATATAAAATAATATTATTGAATATAAAATCAATAAATATATATTTTTAAAATAATATAATATCAATAAAATAATATCATTTCTGCTATTTTTTTACGCTAAATATCTTAGTATTTTAATATGAATTATTACTGATACAAAATATAATGTGTACCATTATGGATGACGATACCAAACACTATAATAAGTAATTAAAGCTCCACCTTTACTTAATGCAAAATATAAATGATGAACACATCAATGCATTACTAATTATAAGCAATATGCATATTTTGATAAGATATGAGATAAAGGATAACTTTGGTTTGGTACTCTGGTACTACCTGTAACTGAGTGTTTAACGATCTGAGTACTGCTTCCATCTCTGGTGGACTCTCTTTTGGCCTCACATTAAGGCCGCTGTACCGTATGTTCACAGCTGCATCAATTTCACAACAAGTTGGGTTGAAAAAAAGAACAACCACAACCTTTATTGCTGTTATATATCCCTTAAAGAGTACGGTGCTTTATTTCCTAATCTACTTAATCAGATCCCTTTTCTTTCGAAGCTTGTGTAACACTCCTATATGCTATATACACAACACACACTCCTTACATTCACACACACACACACACACAACATGCTTACTGTTTGTTCAACATTAAGCATGTAGACAACTGTTGAGTCAGCAGAA
This sequence comes from Eleginops maclovinus, assembly GCF_036324505.1. Classification (NCBI taxonomy): domain Eukaryota; kingdom Metazoa; phylum Chordata; class Actinopteri; order Perciformes; family Eleginopidae; genus Eleginops; species Eleginops maclovinus. Next base: position 23,617,358 of record NC_086354.1, read on the forward strand.
ATGGAGGCAAACTTACTAAAATATGACGTGTGTTTGACAATGCAATCCCTCATTTGTCAAACACTAAGGCTGCAGGACAATGGTCGGGTTTCTGAAGGCGAGCGGACAGCTGTGTGACTTTTGTATTCACTATGAGTGTGTGTACGTGTGTGTATGTGCTTATTCAGCTGTTGTTTTCAGACACAAACACATGGACACCGACCAGCTGACCACAGGAACAAAAAGAGGAGAGGGGAGGAAGGAGAGGAAGGATAGAAGAAGAAAGAGGGAAAGGAAAGAAAGTTAATGAGTGAAGTTGTTGAAGAATAAGGAAGGGGAAAGAGGGAGGAAGGCAAAAGTAAAAAGGAGAGGAAGGAAACAAGTAGTCAAGAAAGGATTTAAGATGCATAAAAAAAGTAAGAGGAGATGAGGCAGACGCAGAGAGGAAGGAAAGGAAAGGACTGGACAGAGGAGAAAGGATTTTGGAGGTAGGACAATTGATGAAAAGGAAAAGAGACAAAGGAGACTTTAAAGGTTTGTGGGAGGGTGAAAGTGGGAGAATAAAAGGAGGAGGGAGAGAAGGTCAAAATTAAAAGACGTTAAAGGAGGAAAGGATGGATGTTGATATGAAGACACGAAACAGACCGAATGATAAGAGGATCGGAAAGGACAGATGTGCTAAAGGAAGAATCTTACATGGATAGGAAAACAGTAAGAGGAGAATAAAAGGAGTCAAACAGGAGAGAAGGAGGAAAGGAAAGGAAAGGAGTGGGCAGGAAAGGATTTGAGGAAGGATAAAAGAACAAAGGAAATGGAAAAAAATGGAGGAGATGTGAAGAAAGGAAAGTGTAGAAAATGAAATCATAAGAGAAGTGGATTCTTTTTTATTTATTCCGCTGCATTTTATGATTTGTTTCACACTGTAAAATCAAGCTGTGTTCACACGCATACGCAAAAATAACACGTGTGAAGACCCTAGAAAAAGTTATTCGCATATCATTTAATTTGTGGCTCAGTTGATGTGATTGCAGCATCTAGCTTCATAAAGACATTACAGAGACCACACTCTTTCTCCTCGGGCAATATTTCCAGGCCTGTGGTTGTGAGAACATGAATAGACACTTTCTTCCATCATGCCAAAGTGTGAGAGTGGAGAAGAAAAACAACTTCTTGAAAACCTTGACGTACTGTAGTTCATAGAGCATTTTCTGCTGCTGCTCCTAATCTGTGGAATGACCTCCCATTGCACATTAGACAAGCCCCTTCATTGCCCAGTTTTAAAACTCGTCTTAAAACCCATTTCTATTCCTTGGCTTTTAACCCAGCATGAGACTCTGTTTCTGCATTTGTTTCATTGGTCTTGTTGCTTTGATATTGTTTTTGTGTTTTGTGCTACGTGTTTTTATCCATGTGCAGACCTTTAGCTTAGCGGTGGTGATGTGAAGTCATGTGACTGTGCTGTAGTTCCTTTATAGCCCAACATTAGCCGCCTTTAGCTTAGCGGTGGTGACCTGAAGTCATGTGACCGTGCTGTAGTTCCTTTATAGCCCGACATTAGCCACCTTTAGCTTAGCGGTGGTGATGTGAAGTCATGTGACCGTGCTGTAGTTCCTTTATAGCATGACATTAGCCGCCTTTAGCTTAGCGGTGGCGACGTGAAGTCATGTGACTGTGCTGTAGTTCCTCGATAGCCTAACGTTAGCTTTGTGTACGGAGCAATGCTAACTTGCAGGTTGGCCTACAAAAAGACCTCATTACTACACCACTCTGTAGATGCTTTTATTCTAAATATGGAGGTTAATGGTTCCCATTAACTATTGTTGTCTCAGTTCAGTAGGGCAAACAACTTTTAAAAAATCTAGTTAGCATTAGCAGGAGGTTACAGTGTGGAGTGTGAAGAGGTGTTTCCTCACCTTGCTCCTTGATCTGCCGGATCTGCTTCACCGTCTCTTTGAGGATGGCACATTTGTCCGGCTTCACGTTGAGGTCGTCCATGTCGTTGATGTTGGCGAAGATCAGCTCGGCCAACTCCTCGATGTACTTGTTCTCCTGCTCCCGGTTCCTCCTCTCGGTGCTCCTCTTAGGGCTGCAGGGACACAAAGACCAAGAACATAATAATGTGAGACAAAGGACGTTGTTCTGATTTTGAATACAACGCTTTATTATATTTCCGGAACTTCCCGCCTTGCTTCAATTTTGTCCTCACTCTGACGTCCTAAAGTTAAAGTCCTAAAAAAATCTAGAGCTACATCCTCCCCATGTCCTCATTATAACCTCGATACAACGTCTCTACAACCTTCATTTATCCTCATTCAATGACTTTTGATTGTATTTATATAAAGTCTCGTCCTTAAAAATGCTGCCGCAGCATTTTTTCCTTCACCGAGCTTCGAGGGCATAGAATCATTTCCTCCAACCTGTCTCTCTCCCTCTCCTTCTACTTTCAATTACAGAAGTCTCTTTTTATTATTTCACTTCTTAACAAGACACAGATAAAGAAATTACTTGTGTATTATGTGTGATCACGCTCACACGACTTCACGTCACCACCACTAAGCTAAAGGTGGCTAATGTTGGGCTATAAAGGAACCACACCACGGTCACATGTCTTCACCTCACCACCGCTAAGCTAAAGGTCGCTAACGTTCAGCGTTATGACGTCCAGTAGTCTCACTGATGTATTTTACGGGATAGAACTCAAATACAGACTTTATTTTAGACATTTAACAAAAAATATGTTTGAAAAGCTGTTGACTACGAGACATGGATGCCCGAAAGTGGTAAAAAATGCTAACTCATTCCCTGGTTAAGGACTCATTCCTGCACTAATAAGCAATAATCCATGTGTTGATGTTCAGTGGCATTTCAGTGAAGGTCTCACCTGGGCCCCACGAGGTCTGACTGGCAGTCCTTCCTCTTCAGAGACTCTCCCCCTAAGGGGGGCTCCGGGGTTTTCCCCCCCCCACTACTCATCTTCAGCGAATATCAGCACCTAGAGACAGAAGAGGAGAGAATGAAAGACAGAGTCAGAACAAGAACTGACACAGTGATTACGTTATTGACTTTTGGTACATGCGGACCGGGCCCTCGAAGCACTTTTGCAGACAGCCATATTCCTCCCTGTGTTTGCATGTTTGTTTGTTTGTTTACATGTTTGTGTCTTTACATAAATACTCCCCTACCATTATCAAACTGATAATTCCTTTACATTTCTATTCAAATTATTTCTGAATATTTTTAAGATTTAAAGTAATATTGCTCTTTTAAAGAATGTACTATCCTTAATATACATGTAAATGTTATATAATCATTTTATCAGTGACATATGTTGGTCTTAAAATGACCATTATATTAATTATTGCAATTATTTAAAGGAAAAATATATTGTCCCGCAAAATTAGTTATAATGAAAGGTGTAGCCAAAACGTTTCTAATCTAAACCACGTTGAAAAAACTACCCGTAAAGTTATTAAAATGTAGAATAATTAATGTTAAACCACATGCACAATCATTTATAATTACACAGTAATAGTACAGTACAAGGCAAAATTACTTCCACAATACTTGGTTATTTAAATGGTAATTTATGCTTGGTTTCCACGATGTCAAAGATATATAAATGGTCTGTTTTTGAATATATAATGTGTCTGAATCTGCCTCTTCTTTGATGTGCAAAACAGTAAAGCCTATGCCATTATGGGCTGCATTAATTCCATGTCGAACGACGGGCATCAGAGCATTTAGTAAATTAAAAGGCTCACCCCTGACACGGCAGAGAGCGCTTCTCTCCGCTCGTCTCCGCTTGATTAACAGACTATAATTAATGCGCTGCAGATGTAAACAACCTGTGTGAAGGATGCATAATCAAACCCATGACTCATGAAAACAATGCACCATTGTGACCGGCCTGCAGGCAATATGTGGGGGCGGCCCAGTGGGAATACAGGGGGAGGGTCAATAATTACTGCACTAAAGCTAATTCATGTAAGCAATCACATGAACATTTCTGCCAATTAAGAAGAGGAGGGATAATGTTCACAGACAAATTGTGGACATATTATAAGATGCTATTCCTTACGAATGAAAAGAGGAACATTATAGGTAGAGAACTTCAGGCACATATTGGCAGGGAGAAGCTACCCCATATGGTCATGCTGTTAGACCTTCATCCAAACACTGGACTCATCTTGTTGGCCAGACAACAATCAGCTCTGTCTGTGTGGAGTTTTATTTGATCACTTTCAGCATGTGTGCAGGTCTCGTTGTTAGATTTAAGACAAAAAGAAACTGTTTTAAGCCTTGAAAGTACCTGAAACGCCTGAGTTTGCAATGTTTTTTTGCCATTATCTGTCATATTTCACTATCTTCAAGACCATTTTTATGCCATTTTTGTATGATGGTGTTCCACTGACTTATTAGCCTAGAAATCTAGACGCCCCTAGCGACCGCAAATTGAATTTGCTGCTGGGGCGGTCTAGTCAACCCTCGTCAGTTAGCAAGGCTGCTCGGGCCACGGTGGTTCGGACCAATCAAATCGTGAGGAGCGAGATCGGGGGCCGGGCTACCTAGTGACGACAGAGGTGCGACGTTTCAGTGTGTAGTTTTAGAGAGAGGTAAACTGGTAGCCTAGAAATCTAGACGCCCCTAGCGACCGCAAATTGAATTTGCTGCTGGGGCGGTCTAGTCAACCCTCGTCAGTTAGCAAGGCTGCTCGGGCCACGGTGGTTCGGACCAATCAAATCATGAGGAGCGAGATCGGGGGCCGGGCTACCTAGTGACGACAGAGGTGCGACGTTTCAGTGTGTAGTTTTAGAGAGAGGTAAACTGGCTGATCCCAATGGCTAATCCTAGCGAATTCCTAGCGTCTTTCGATTTGGCTTTGGCAGCGACTCTTGAACATTTGAATATTCAATTTACTTTGCGAGACGAGCAGATAACGGCACTGAAGTGTTTTCTGGAGAAAAGGGACGTTTTCGGAGTTTTGCCCACTGGATACGGTAAAAGTTTGATTTACCGAATTTGAAAGCACGCCAGATATTCTCAAGTTTTTTTTGCAAAAACGGCAACAATCACTCAGTTCCATGTTTCACAAAGTTCGGTTTACTAGTGACTACACTCCACCATGTACTTCCCGTCGCGCGGACTACGTAATCCTTCTTCATAGCTCTGATTGGTTGTTCGCCATCCTATTGCGTGGCGTTGAGTGCAGAGGCAACTTGACAGACAACCGTTGATCCCGCCCACACTGCCTTCGAGCTAGACTAGACCCCGGTACAGCTTTTTGCTGTAGGGGTTTAGCTTGCTAGGCTACTGACTTATCCCTTTTCTTCTTCTTCTTCTTGGATACAAATATTAAGAAGTATTCAGTATTCAAACGAGACTGAAATCAACACAAGCAGAACTTTTCCCTCCAAATACTATTCTCTTATACTCTTATATCTTAAGTATTTACTCAAATTGTGCTGATTTTAAACTTCTGTAATCTTTTTCTTCTGAAATGACTTTAAGTTGATGCATTTCTCAACTAATTGTGACACTAAATAAAAGTTTAGGAAAGAAAAAATACTTTCTTATCTTTAATAAAAATGACACATTTAATTTTGTATTTAAAACTAAATGTGAAAATTCTTTCTCTTTCAAACCCCATCACACACTCATACATCAAACGGAGCAAAAAGACAGAAAAGAAGTAGATTTTGTAATCTTATTTTGAAGATATGAGTAAAGCAATATCATTTTCACAACTAAATTTGTTACTAAATAGTAAAAAAAGGAGACAAAAAGGCAGATTTATTTGTATTCTACATTTAAATTGTATTTAATTTGCCATTCTTGCACACTAAATGCAAATAATATCCTACTTTTATATAGTGTGAGCTATAATTTAGCCCTTCAATAGTGTTTTATTCACTCAAATTATATTTTCATATTTTAGTTCTGTTTTATCATCTATTTTCAGATGTTTGTAATGTATAACTGTTTATTTTCTACACCTTTTTATGCCTAATTATGTGCAAGACTTGGTTTTACATGCTGCTGCAATGCAAACATTTCCTAATTGTGGATTTATAAAGTATATCTTATCTTATTATATCTAACACATGTACAGATTGAAGCAGAATGTGACAAATCACACACTAATGAAGCTCAGTGTTAGCAGGGCGCTAGGCCTTTAAAGCCTTCCACTGGCCAACACGTCACCTGACTGTTACACAACAGCTGACACTGAGCAGATGAAGGCAGGAAAGAGGGATAATGGAGAGGGAAACAACAGGGAGGGACAGAGAAGAGAGAAAGGAGATGAAAGAGAGAGGGGAGGAAAGGGTAGAATAATGGAGAGGAAAAGGGAATAGAAGGAGAAAAGGAAGGCAGAGCAGAGGATGGTGCAAACGTACAGTCGGCAAATTACGCTAAATGAGACAAAAGGGTGTGGATGGGGGGGTGGCAGAAGAAAATGGGATGAGAGGCATCTGTTGCTCTGAATAATAATGCCTGAAGGAGGAGGAGGATATGGCCTAATTACAAGAGGAGAGGAGAGGAGAGATGGATGCAGGATAAGAAGGAAACATTGCCATTTAGGTCAAAAAGGATGGAAAAGTGAGGAGTGATTCCATTTCTGATCAGCAAGAGCCAATGTTTGGTGATAGCAATGTCTTTACACTCTTTGTGGAGGGTTAAACCTGCACAAAAATACATGAACCACCACTACAGCCATGACATGCAACAGCAACAACTGGTTTGATTGTGTAGAGCATCACATATTCCTCAGTAAAACAAAGTGGGTGTGGCTTGTCATGGTGGGAAGATGCACACAGAAAGTCCTCTATATGATCACTATGCTCACGATCCAACGTCCACTCCTTCAGGGCCCTGCAGAGATCAGGGGATGGAATATGGTGCTCTTCCACCGGTCAGAGACTCAGTCTGTTTGTTAAGTGCTCGTTTTGTTTACTGAGGAAGTCGCTGCTCAGTGTTGGTCTTTGGAGCCAGCCAGTGAAAATCAATCGCTGATCCTCAGACTGATTTGAAGGAGCTGTTTGTCTTTGTCGAGCACGTGAATGAGTTGTGTTGTCGTGTTGAGGTTAAAGTATTGAAAATGTCTTCCATTTTTAGGTTTTATGCGGTTTCTTTAGGGTTAGGGTTTGCATGTAAGATCAAAGATAGTGTTTATAACATATTTGTTGACATTTTTCAAAGAGGCTAATGCAATTTGGATCACTGTGTTACATTACTTTGCTTTTTGCATGTAAACAGACAGCATGTTTGATAATATTTGAGCTTTTTTAGCAACCAAATAATCACTCAACATGTTGGTTAATTAGTTGGATCTGCATCATCATTGTAGGGATTTAATCAGATGCTGTTGGTAGTGTTTCCATCTGATTATAGGAGTAAAACAGAGCTACTGTCACCATGCAATACACTTTCAGGCTGCACAATCAATGAGTTTGTATTGAGTAGGGATAACAAAATAACACATTTCCCTAGATCTTAATTAAGGGCTACACAATTAGTGGAAATTCTATGGAAAAATCGCAATATAGACTAGTGCTAGTAGACTTGGACTGGGTATCGTAGGGTTGCCAGTTCAACTCCCCGAACAGACCTAAAATATAGAGTGTGGACTGGTACTTGGAGATGTCCCAGTTCACCTCCTGGGCCCTGACCAGGTTCCCTTGAGGAAGGCACCGGAAATTTGATAGACCGTTGACAGCAGATTGTACGTTTACTTTATTATTGGTTGAATAGATATTTATTTATTTGAGGTGACATCATGTTGACGGGAGATGAGCCCATCAAAGTGACCTCAGAACATGATGGCACACACACACACACACACACACACACACACACACACACACACACACACACACACACACACACACACACACACACACACACACCATTTAATATTTCAATCAATGTCTGAAGTGGATCCACATGTGGCCTCCCTCACAAACACACGATGAATTAACACTAATGCAGGCTGAGAGAGAAGCCCCTAATGCAATCAGAGGAGCCAAGTGAAGCCGTTTGAAAACAATTAGAGCCGAGAGGAGAGGCGGGGCCAGAAGGTCGCAGCGGCCATTAAAGAATTAGCCGGCTCAGGATCGATCACAGCTGCCCGAGAGGACCGTCTCCGATAGAAACCGTCGCTCCTCTATCTCTTTGTTTGGGGCTTCCTGAAAAACCACTACAGCGACTGGGTGAGGCTTTCACAGGTGTGTTCAACAGAGTCATTTAGAAAGAGCAGTTTTCATTTGTCATCGTCACTGTCTTTTATTTAAAAGTTTTAGTGACAGGGTGAGGCTTTCACAGGTGTGTTCCTATTCTGTTTACTTCTTTTTGAATTGGACTACCTTCAAACCAAGCAACATCCACAACTACTAACATTAATTTAACTTCATCCTCATGGCTGCAGATGTGTTTATTTAACTACAAACTGCTCTACAGGCGTGTGAGGCTTTCAAAGGATATTCCTGGAAATCTACTTCCTGGTATGTTACAGGTGACAGAGAGCAGGCAGGTGTCAGGTTACAGCCAGACGGTGGTCAGGTGTAGAGACAGAGACGGATTGTGATGAAACATGTTTAGCATTAATTATAAGTAGCTGTAAATAAATAAATATTAAAAAAGAAAAAAATTCAATAAATAAACAAAAACTAAATAAATGTTAATTTAAATAATAAAAATAATTGCAAAAAGAAGAAAGAAATGTTTAAAAAATACAATAAAAACTGAATAAAACTTGCACACTAAGGGGTTGTTATTACAGTCATCCTCAGGCAAAACAAACTCCATTGTTAATGGGAATAATGTTATAGAGCAAGTCCGAAACTATTGGGAAAACCATGAGACTACACTGTATATGGCTGTTATGCTAAAGGCTAATACTCCATGTTTTCTCTATGTTCACATAGGTTTACCAAACTTTTAATAGGAAACGATGGACCAAATAAACAAAAGGAGCATTTAGTGTGAATTAATGCAAAATAAGGGGAATCTAAAAAGTATTAGGACGTGACTTAAGGGGAATTCGGAGAGTTCAAACCTCGCAAAGTGAAAAAATAATGCCTGTATCCACCCTGTGATTCATATATACTCCAAAATGTAATGTGTTATTCCTTGGCCATTGCTTCACCATTTCATGTAGTTTCATGGAAAAATGACCAGTATTTTTCTGTTTTCCTGACAGATAAAGAAACCAACTAAACCACACCACAAAAAAACATACTCAGTTGGCAATGGGAAAAGTGTGATAAGGAATAATAAACCGGTCACTACCACAACCTTTTTTTATGATTGCCAAGCCAAAATGACTTGGGGAAGAATGGGAAAACATGAGTCCATATATTGCCGTGATGTCTAGTCCAATGCTAAGAGTTTTCCTATGTCCAACTTCCTTAATATCAATGGGAATAATCTGAAAAGGAAAAGGCTTCACGTGGTCTAGAGTGGACAAGCCTATATTTTAAGCATTAACACGCCCAAAAGTCTGGAGAGCAGTTGGAAAACCATGAGACAATATGGCTGTTTTGCTTTAATCCTAAACCCAGAGCTTTTTTGTCTTCATGCAGGATGACCACCTTCGTTAATAGCCATGGGATAATCTGAATTAGCTGCCTGTAGATATATGAAACATGACGTAACCAATGGAAAAACCATGTTGTGCTATAGGCTCGTACACCTGTTTTAATACAGAACATCCAACACCTGTAATAGCAAACCGTGGTCCAAACCATCAAGAGGATCATGTAGAGCACCTGGAGGATGTAAACATGACAGTGGTTGGTTTCAGAGCGGTGACTGACAGTTAGGGCCCTCCTCCCTTTGGTGTCTAAGCTTCTGTCAAGGCCAGGAAACCCTCCCATCACACACACACTCACACACACACCAACATAAAGTAGATTTAATACCCTGCTGCAGTTGGATTAAGACCACTGGCTTCTCCCACTCTGATGGGCCTGCATCATATGGTGTGTTCAGGTCAAACCAGATCTCTTTATGTACATCTCTTCTGCTTTGGAGCCACACTGATAATGCTCTGAGCCGCTGAATTTATGGTCTGTGGCTTACTACAGGTTACTAGGGACAACATGTATTTGTTGATCTAGCCTGCATGGTATCTCTTGGTTGCACCTCTAGAAGCCAAAACATCTATTATACATTGAGGTAAATACAACTTTTAAAAGTGTATTTGAACAAAGTGTATCGTCACAAAACAAATATATGAAAATATGTCAGTGTTTGACACCCTGAGGCTCATTTTGGGTAGGGTTCGGGTTGCTTTTCTTCCTTTAAATGGAGCTGCAATGGCACAAAAGCTGCGATAACATTGGATTTCCCTGGTAGTGTCCTACAATAATCACTTCGAACATCCAACACCCAGTAAAGTCCAGCCTAAGGAGACATTACTTACTACTGCCTTCAGTCAGTTGTCTGCAAAAAGAGCTGAACTTTGAGTTTAATTTACAGAAAATACAGAATTTATCAGTGGAAGCACCATTTAAATATTGCCTTTTTCTTTGTTACTCTCTTCCCACTTCTTTCAAGCTAAAATGTATTGGTTTTGTGTTGTATTGTCATGTGTGGTTACTACACATCTCTTTTGGTGCATTAAAAGCTTTAGACATGTTTATACCGAAATAAATGCAGTTGTTTTCTGTTCTTCCCAGTAGAAATGTGACCTCTCTAGGTAAATTACAGTATTATACAATCATTCCCAGAAGTGAAACCTCAGACAATTCATTTTAAGCATCTAAAAAACATCCCTAGTAAGTATTGCTCACAGTGTGTCAACAGGGGAAGTCATTACTGGATAGCAGACACAGTTTTACATTAAGTTAAGCGCCGTTAGGTGTTGAACAACTCAATGAATAAGGGACATGTTGCTTTTGTGGGACCCAGAATGAGTCACAGTAGAATATTCTGACCTCTAAGATGTTTGAAATCTCCTCAACTCAACACATAAGGTAAGACTTCAAAGACAAAGTTGCAGTTATTCCTCTGAGACGTTCATAAAGTCTAAATCCAACATAGCTAATAATAATGATTTGGCAGTAACTTCAAAAACAACAACTAGAGACATTTCCAATATAAGATGTCATTAAAATCCCCTCAACTTAAGTTAAAAACCCAATAGAGAAACTGATACCTGATATTTTGGCTGACAAAATGAGTTGGCAGTTATTCTCTCTAGAGACACTTCTAATGCCACTGTAATGTTCGAGATTTGATCGGCCAATTTGTGCCTAAAATCCCCAATTCTGTCATCATGACAACAAAGGCGGGGCGTCTCTCTCGCCACCTGGCAGCCCGTTGGTCTTTTCTTTTTTTTTTATTGAATTGCTGTCAAAGCTTCCAGAGACTCCTGACACCGGCGTGCTGGAATGGAAAGCAAACGCCTTTCTGTGTGCTGTGAAGTGAGTCGCCGTAAAAATTCAAGCTGTACACATTGACCTACTTAAACCAATTCCCTTTATTGGCAAACCAGCTACCCCCCATCCGTCCTCGCCTCAACAAATAAAGACTAATTGGTATTTGAATAGGAGGAAAAGTAATAGTGGTAATGATTTAGTGTCACATGAGCACTTTATAACTTAGAAATGTCTAGTTTTCTCTATTTTTAAATGTTTTGATTTGTTGAAGCTACAGCGAAATAAAGAACATGTTTTCTTGATTCAATTCTGTAGAAATGATCCAGATGGTGTGGATGATGACTCTAATTAGACTTTTGTTTAAACTCACACAAAAAAAGTACATAATTGCCTCGCAAAATTATAAAATAGAACAAGAAAGCACCAATTAAAATAACTGGATCAAGAGAAAATCCCCAAAAAATCAGGAACCAGAACAATGACTTCAGCACCAAAGATTAGTGGCTAAATCAAAAGACAAACAGATGTTAAACTTTATATAAACTGCACATGAATGGCTTGTTTGCGGGAGGCTCTGTGTGCATGTGCAGCTTCATGACTATAATGTGACAGCCCGATCGATTATAGACCGGAATCAATAACATTGAACACGCCTGCCCAGATGCTAAGTCAATTAGTGTACACACACACACACATGAAAAGAAACACATCCTCGATACTCTTCCATGTGAAAAACTAACACCAAATCCAATTTCCCCGTGTGCTAATTCGCACATGTCAGACTCAATAGTGTCCCGCAGCAGAGCCCCAGGCCCGGGACAATCTCCGGCCCTGAGACCCAATGTGGAAAATCATGTGTGTTATCACGTGTGTCATCACGTGTGTTAAGAGGGAGAATCATGTGTGTTTATTTATCAATAAGTAATGTGTTTTATCATGCTAATCATCACTTAATAAAGTACTGAGAGGATATATAATACATTTAAATTATGCCCTGGTAAATAATACAACCTGAACATGTAGCTTCAAAAAGTAAACTCATATTAGTTACTACTTAATATGCTAACCTTAGCTAGCTATGATAATGACATTAGTAAACAAATGTTAGCATCAGCACAACAACCAGAGACGAAAGTGAAACGTTTTATGTGATCGTTCAATCATGAGTTAATGTTTCTTTGCTTAAATCATCAGTTTAAGTTTACATGTGTTCGCTAACAACAGTAGCATAGCTAGCTAAAGGGCTTATAAGCTAGCTCATTAGGTAGTGTGGTTTGCTTCCACCTCCTGTAATATTTTTACAGTTATATCTAAATATTTAGGTTGTATGAGTGTTATTGTGTTATAAGCACACACACTCTTTAACTTGAGTTCAAGTTTCTTTAGCTAGCTTACAATGACTATTCTAAGCTAAATCATCAGGTTAAGTTTACATGTGTTCGCTAACAACAGTAGCATAGCTAGCTAAAGGGCTTATAAGCTAGCTCATTAGGTAGTGTGGTTTGCTGTAACCTCCTGTAATACTTTTACAGTTATATCTAAATATTTAGGTTGTATGAGTGTTATTGTGTTATAAGCACACACACTCTTTAACTTGAGTTCAAGTTTCTTTAGCTAGCTTACAATGACTATTCTAAGCTAAATCATCAGGTTAAGTTTACATGTGTTCGATAACAACAATAGCAGAGATAGCTAACAGGGGCTAATGTAAGTTAGCTCATTATGTTAGTTGGAGTTGTTAGCTTCCACCTCCTGTAATATTTGTACAGTTATATCAAAATATTATTATTAAGATAACATGTGTTTACAACTGTAGCATAACTAGCTAACAAGGGCTAAAATAAGCTAACTCCAGGAATTACTACATGTTGTCTGCTGTGCATTGGTACCTACTGTAACAGTAATATAAAAAAGGTAGGTTGTATTGTATTGTTTTGTTATACACACACTCATTAATGTACTGTATGTTTGTGTTGCAAATACACAATGAACACAAGTCAAACTAGCAGTATAACAAGCATCTAAATCACTGTGTTCATCAGTCTGAGGAACTTGACAAGAGACTCTACTGTATTTTATAATACAACACAAAACAAAAACTCCTGAAGCACATTGTGCAGCATGCTTGTGTGTGGCAGTCAGGCAGTCACAGTTAAGCTTGTAGAGCCAGAGAAAGAAATAGAAAGGCGTGGGGCGGCTTTGTTTATAGTCAGGGACACTATCTCATCAGGCTCGCAGCTGAAGTGATGTGCTACGTACAACATTCAACAGCGACCAACTATGGACACAAACTCATGAGCGTGATTTCCAACCAAGTCCTCTTCCCTTAAGTTTCATATCAAGTGACGCAAACTAGAGGACAATATGTGTCAGTGGAAGTAAACAGGTTTAACCCCTGGATTTAAAAAACAGTAGGCCTAAGCTAACTTGTCAGTTCAGTTATGACACTTTGACAAACAGTTTTGGTTGAGAGTTAGATAACGATGTTCTGTGGTATTGAGACTCAAAATGAACATCTAGATTTGATTTCTCAACACCAGAAGCCATGATCAAACAACGTTACGCAACATTTTATAGGGCAACATTACAAATTGTAGTTCCCCATCCTATACAACGACAATTAAGATGCCAGTACAGCTTGTATGAGACATGTTGACTAAACTAATGGGAGATAAAATTACTGGTATGATGAGTAACATTTTAAAAAACAAAACGAAAGCAAAAATACTGCTGAGTTTTACATTGTTCCACTGGCCTCAGGGTCAAACTCCACCTTCAACTCCCTGATCTACTTATCTGCCAGAGTGAAAATTAAAATACAGTCACAGCTGAACCACTTTACAAACGTCCTGTTCCTGCAGTGGGAAGAATAAAGATCTTGTACCAGTGAGATGCAAAATAGAGTGTCCATCCTCTCTGTTATTAGGGAAACTGACAAAGAATTTGGTCACCTTGACCAAAGCACACACACTTTTAAACTTAAGTTGAAGTTCCTTTGCTTACAACATTAGCTAGCTTACAATGAGTACTCTAAGCTAAATCATCAGTTTAAGTTTACATATTCAATAACAACAATAGCAGAGCTAGCTAACAAAGGCTAATGTTAGTCAACTCTTTATGTTAGTGAGAGTTGTTTGCTTCAACTTCCTGTTTTCACAGTTATATCAAAATATTATTAAGTTAACATGTGTTTAACAGTAGCATGGCTAGCTAACAAGGGCTAAAGTAAGCTAACTCCTGGAATTGGCACAGGTGGTCTGCTGTTCATTGTTATCTGTGGTAAAAGTAAAGATCTTATACCAGTGAGATCCAAAATAGAGTCTCCATCCTCTCTGTTATTAGGGATACTGATACACAATTTGAGGGTCATGCTGTCAGATGCTGGATAAGCACATTCTTGGTGTGTATACTCTTGTAGGCAAACAATGAATAACACAGAACAACTGTCTCACTAAGTCGGTACATAAAATAATTCTCCTACTTCTGATAAGTGCAAACAGCATCATTGTGAAACTCAGACTTTGTAAAGCTGTGAAAAGTTTGCCCGTTTACTTTGGATTTCCCTCAGATTGTTCGCTGCACACGTAGAGAACCTGTTGCTTTCTGAATGAGTGCTAACAACAGTTGTTATTGAAGCGCAGAGAACCGAGTAAACAGTTGGCTGCTAGACCTCAGGTGACAGAGCAGCAACAGGCCTGCTGACTGTGCACTATGTGTGTATGTGTGTGTGTGTGTGTGTGACCAGTCACTCATAACTACTCCTCCCAACCACTCCACACACACAAACACACACAGGCATTGAGTCAAAACCACAATAATACATGACAGCTCAAAGTCCAAGTCTGACTAAGGCAGTTTCGCATACTGTGAGCATCAAACTCCTACTGGTAATAATTAATTATATAATACTTATTTTTACTACTTAGGATGTTAATGTAAGGCCTGTTGCTTTGCCCTGTTTTATTTATACTGTATGTTACAGTTTTAAGTTTTACTTTTGAACATGTATGGACAAACTACGTCAATAAATAAGTATAAATATAAGAAAATTAATAAAATGTCTATCAATATATTAAGATGTATGTATTGTGATATTTAAATTAAATACACATAAAACATTTGAACAGTTTATAGTAAAAAAAAAGGCGTTCTTTTAAAAGTAAACAAAACATTAACCCACTATCTCAGATGGTTGGATCCTTGTATGACTTCCAAATTGACTGACAGGTGTTTAAACACACACTTATATCATGTAATTAAGGTTGCTTCATATCAGTTTTGTTAGTAAACAGTATGGCGCATAAATATTGACGTATAAACTCAGTCCAAGACTTTCTGTATGAGCTGTCATTTTTATAGCACCGGCCCTCTAAATCAGTTTTTCAAAATAAAAGTCACTTACTTCTGCTTTGGTTAAACCAGTCCATAACCAGCCCAGAGCCGGCCGACCATCCATCCCATGCCGGCCAGGCGGACGCTCTGTATTTCACACCACACACACACTGTCAACACAGCAGTTCACAACACACACACACAGAACTCAATCACACACTCGTTTTGTATTTCCCTTCTTTTCTCTGCCAGATTACCTTCGTGTGTGTCATCTGCGCCTAATGACAGCTGACAAACTACATGCCACAAATCCTCTCTCTCTCTCCCTCTCCCTCTCTCTCTCTGTCCCCTCCCCCCGTCACAAAGAGACACACACACACTCACACACTCCTCCCTGTCTCCTCCCACACACACACACACACACACACACACACACACACACACACACACACACACACACACACACACACACACACACACACACACACACACACACACACACACACACACACACACACACACACTCCTCCCTCCTATTAGCCAATGTGCAGAACAAACCTCCCTCCAGATACTGAATGATTTACATGACCTGCTGTTCTTAAATGTTGGACTCACATTACACATTGTGACAGAACTGTTTCATGTCAGTTCCTACTCAAATGTGATTAATTACACCCTTAATCTTTTAAAATGTAATAATGTAATGCTTTTTAATCACTTTTTATTGCTTTTATAGTAATAAAAGAAATCGAAAACTACAATTCTGATTGTTGGGTGAAAGACACATTCTGCACAGTGCTCATTTTTAGGGCTTAGCAGTTCATATGAAATAAGTACCTCGATATTTAATAATTTGACGGTCACTTTTGGCCTTTCTGACATATATAATAATAATAATGATATATAATAACAGTAACATATGTGGCACAAAGCATGTCAACACCTGCTTCAGTCCTACGTTATGTTTTTGTTACATTTCTACAGAGTCTACAAAGCACTTTGACAGAAACCCAGTCACCAAACTTTCAAAATAAAAGCAGATTGAAGCTTGTAATCTGTGGCCGACTGTGATTTAATAGCAACGTACACTAGTAGCACGGCCCAAAGCGCGTCAACACCTGATTGAGTCCTATGTTATCTCTGTGTTACATTTCTCTTGTTATATCATGCAGAATACACACAATAAATATCTACAAAGCACTTTCACAGAAACCCATTGCTTTTACAGTCACCAAACTTTCAAAATAAAAGCAGGTGGAAGTTTGTAAGAAGCCAATGAGTCATTGTAGTATGAGTCAAGTATGTGGACACCAGATTGAGTCTAACTTTATCTCTTTGTTACTCGTAATGTTTTGAAGAATAAGAAAAGACTACAGCTACAACGCACTTTGACAGAAACCCATTGATTTTCAGTCACCGAACTTTCACAATAAAAGCAGACGGAAGTTGGTCAGAAGACAATGAGTCTTATGAGTCACGCAACTCTGGGATATAATAGTAATATACACTATATGGCCAAAAGTATATGGACACCTGACCATTATGGGAGCTAATTAAGCTTATTTACACCTGTCCCCCTGACCCTTACACCCATACGTGACACAACAACCTGCATTTTTTGGGAGGCTTTCCACAAAAATCTTCATTTACTCCACTTCCTGTTCACCCCAAATCTGTTGGGGTCAGAGCTCAAGTTCTTTCACAAAACAAGGCAATATGTGTTCTATACGGACAATGCTTTGTGCACGGGGTTCAGGGTATTGTCCCCCTGAAACAAGAGAGGGTCTTTCCCAAACTGTTGTCTAAAAGTATGCACGATAAGGTTTCAAATTACAGGCAAATGGTAAAAGTGTACATAAATAAAAATCAACAATAATCTTAGAAATGGATGTTCATCCTTTTCTTTGTCCTCCTATTTCTGATTTGTTGGTTGTTATTGTATGTGTTATAGTTCTTACTGTTGTCTATGCCCTGTACACATATCATTTCTAAAAATGAATATAAATAAAAGGATTTCTCTTCACTGGAAAAAAGGGCCAAGCACAAAGTAAAACCAACTTCAAGACAAGACAAAGACAAAGGGAGGTACTTTACATGATAAGCTTTGATAATGAGCCTAGCCGAAAACAAAAGTGAAAGTGTGTGTCTTGGTGTGTGTGTGTGTGTGTGTGTGTGTGTGTGTGTGTGTGTGTGTGTGTGTGTGTGTGTGTGTGTGTGTGTGTGTGTGTGTGTCTGTGTGAGAGAGAGAAAAAATTACGCTGGTGGAAGCAGCTGTGTTTCACAGGCAATCGTCGAAGATGTCTCACTTATGCACACACACACACGCGCACACGCACACACACACACACACACACACACACACACACACACACACACACACACACACACACACACACACACACTTCTCCTCTTTCACTTTTCTTGTTGTCAAACTCTGTGAGGGTTTCTCGACCTTTGATACGACTCTGGAAACATCAAGTTCAAAACCAACTCTTCCTTCACTCATGATCATAGAATGTGGTGACATTTCTAAAGCCATTTCCTACTAAACGTAACCGCTAAAACTCAACTTCAAATAAGTTTGATGAGCCTAGTGGTTCAGTGCAGTAAACCAGTCCATTCAGCCGTGTGAATCTTGTAAATATGAAGGAAAAGCTCAATAGATATCAGAAACAAACGTTCAAACCTGTTGGTATCTGAGACTAGAGTTGGTGGCTTCGGTGCCTCTAAACCTGTGTATATGTACCTGATAATGATTGTTTTAAAAGGGCAAAAGAATTCAAATTAGGTCACTCACCTCATATGCAAAGCATCCTGGGTAACATCCATCATCATATAGTCGTCTCTGGAAAACACACAAAACAATAATGAGGATTAAAACGATGAAAGGCTTTGTTCAGAGAAACAGGGGGACTTTGGAAGGTGGGAGAAGTACTCAAGTTAAAATAGAAGTACTCAGATCTTGTACTTGAGTTAAAGTAGAAGTACTCAGATCTTGTGCTTGAGTTAAAGTAGAAGTACTCAGGTCTTGTACTTGAGTAAAAGTAGAAGTACTCAGATCTTGTACTTGAGTTAAAGTAGAAGTACTCAGGTCTTGTACTTGAGTAAAAGTAGAAGTACTCAGATCTTGTGCTTGAGTTAAAGTAGAAGTAGTCAGATCTTGCACTTGAGTTAAAGTAGAAGTACTCAGGTCTTGTACTTGAGTAATGTAGAAGTACTCAGGTCTTGTTCTTGAGTAAAGTAGAAGTACTCAGGTCTTGTACTTGAGTAAAGTAGAAGTACTCAGATCTTGTACTTGAGTAAAGCAGAAGTACTCAGATCTTGTACTTGAGTAAAGTAGAAGTACTCAGATCTTGTACTTGAGTTAAAGTAGAAGTACTCAGGTCTTGTACTTGAGTAAAAGTAGAAGTACTCAGATCTTGTGCTTGAGTTAAAGTAGAAGTAGTCAGATCTTGCACTTGAGTTAAAGTAGAAGTACTCAGGTCTTGTACTTGAGTAATGTAGAAGTACTCAGGTCTTGTTCTTGAGTAAAGTAGAAGTACTCAGGTCTTGTACTTGAGTAAAGTAGAAGTACTCAGATCTTGTACTTGAGTAAAGCAGAAGTACTCAGATCTTGTACTTGAGTAAAGTAGAAGTACTCAGATCTTGTACTTGAGTAAAGTAGAAGTACCAGAGTGTAAGAATACTCTGTCACAGTAAAAGTATTCTAAATGTTCCTCCAGTGAAAGTAGAAAGTACTCTCCTCTAAATGTACTTAAAGTAGCGACAGTAAAAGTAGTCATTGTCTGATTGGTCCATTTCAGAATAATATCTCTGATATGTTTTATAATGATTGATCATTAAAGTGTTCTCAGAGCTGGTAAAGGTGCAGCTAGTTTGAATGGCTTTGTATACTGCAGGGTAGCTGCTGGATTTACTGCAGGGGAACTAAAGTCTGATTTAAGGGAGATTATATTTACCATCATTAATCCTAATCTGCCTAGCAACTAAAGGTGTTAAATACATGTAGTGGAGTAAAAGTACAAAGTAGCATAACATGTAAATACTCAAGTAAATACAAGTAGTACATCTACTTAGTAACCTCCCACCACAAAAAGTGCAAACCTAAAATACTCAGATAGACCTGGTGAGATCTCCGAGGTTCATTTCAACAAACTAACTTTAATGTGGGAAAAGGTGCGACTCCTCCTTTAATACTAAACAGATTCAAGCCTTTAGAGATAATGATTTACCGCCGCTGAACCACTTTGTGTGTTCACCTGTGTGTTATAATGCAGCACATTATTTTTTTCATCCTTGATTTTGTAACGTCCTCTTTCCTGTTACAGCCTAAATTACCCGTGAATATGACAATGAGCGCTATTGGTTTCCACGATTGAGCGAGTTGCCTCACCGCACCACAAGCTATGAGTCAATCTGTCATTGAGTACAACTGGGGAGGGGGACACACCCAGGATCGAATGCATGCCCTTGTGTGTTTAATACATGTGAATTTCAGAACTTCCCTTTACAACATCACCCACTGGAAGTCTCTCTGCGGCCCACAATAACAAGAGGACCCGCTGCTTTTCCCACACACTGATCCTGGTTTTAGAGGCCCTTTGGCACACTGTGAGGCTGACCCCGGCCCGTGTGGTGCTGATCCAGATTCACAAAGACCCCCCCATGGCTTCAAACGTCCTATTTCACAAAACTACTCGCCTCACTATCAGCAGAAACTCTCACAGGTGCTGAAATTGGGGCTAACTGGATTTGTTGTGATTTATTCAGAGGCATATCATAGCCTAAATGTTTTACTTAAAGGGGCCTTATGTTTCTCATACTGCCTGTAATTCTGAAGTCAAATTTTTGGAAAAAAGACACACCTGTCTCTACTTTAAAGAGTCCTCTCCTGCTGATGTTCAGGTGTATATCAGTATGTAGAGTCTCTACTTTAAAGAGTCCTCTCCTGCTGATGTTCAGGTGTATATCAGTATGTAGTGTCTCTACTTTAAAGAGTCCTCTCCTGCTGATGTTCAGGTGTATATCAGTATGTAGTGTCTCTACTTTAAAGAGTCCTCTCCTGCTGATGTTCAGGTGTATATCAGTATGTAGTGTCTCTACTTTAAAGAGTCCTCTCCTGCTGATGTTCAGGTGTATATCAGCATGTAGAGTCTCTACTTTAAAGAGTCCTCTCCTGCTGATGTTCAGGTGTATATCAGTATGTAGTGTCTCTACTTTAAAGAGTCCTCTCCTGCTGATGTTCAGGTGTATATCAGTATGTAGAGTCTCTACTTTAAAGAGTCCTCTCCTGCTGATGTTCAGGTGTATATCAGTATGTAGAGTCTCTACTTTAAAGAGTCCTCTCCTGCTTATGTTCAGGTGTATATCAGTATGTAGTGTCTCTACTTTAAAGAGTCCTCTCCTGCTGATGTTCAGGTGTATATCAGTATGTAGTGTCTCTACTTTAAAGAGTCCTCTCCTGCTGATGTTCAGGTGTATATCAGTATGTAGTGTCTCTACTTTAAAGAGTCCTCTCATGCTGATGTTCAGGTGTATATCAGTATGTAGAGTCTCTACTTTAAAGAGTCCTCTCCTGGGACATGTCTCCATGCTTTAATGTTCAAAAAGCTCTTTATGTTCCTCATAGTGCCTGTGCTGCAGCTCCTCTTTTCACCCTC